>NC_060154.1:27736132-27741991 GCF_021292245.1 Micropterus dolomieu
TGTAATTTATATGTAGCTTTGGCAATATTGTTGCTATACATTCATGCCAATAAAGCTAATTTGAATTTATACTACTGTGCATGCGTAGTAGTAGTGATGCATGCACAATAGACCCCTTATGTCAGTGGAACCACACGATTGGCTGAAATATGCTTGCCTCGGCTATTAAATGAACACGATTGGCTTTCTAGTGAGAGGGGCGGGACAACCACCATATTTGGCGTTATGGGCTTTCCCTATAGAGTTGTATTAAGGATTCTTAAAGTGGCGCGTCTCCTCTATAGAACGTCTCTGGTACCGTTCATACACCTTGGTTAAATGTAAGCCTACAACTAACAGATTCGGTTGCTCTGTAATTGTAATTTCGTTCCCTGGTTATGTTACGTCTTACGAGTTATAAGCCACTGCAGGATATTGCTCCGTAGCAAGGCCAACATAAAATGTTGTGTTATAAGCCAGTTGTAAAACTGCAACGTCCACCGTGACCTAAACCTCCGGACTGTGAACAGCCAAATAATACCGAGATATTAATACCGGTTCAGTAGGACGAGGGACCATTCAGGATTGGTTTTGAATCCTTTGAATTTTTATATATGAGGTATTGCTAATGTTACTTCGGTGAAGGATCTAAATACCTCTGTCACCATTAAATAAATACTTTGTTTCGTAGTTAACAAAGAAATTTGTGCATGTAGGCCTACCCACGGGCATTTTTTATTATTGTTTGGATATTATTGTGAGACTTTTACACCTGTCTTCACGTTATTTTGGATACCTCTCGCTACCACTTGATGCTGCTGATGCACAAATTCATCTGATGCAACTTTGAAAAAGGCAGTATGCTATCCATGACCTTCATCAACATCTAGTGGTGACTTGTAAGGATTCTAGTAGCACTGAATTCCTCTCCGCCTACATCAGAAAGATGAAGTGTAGTCTAATATTTGTATCACAAAGCAGTTGAAACTGCAAACATGATAGGTTCGTGGAGAGACATGAAGTCTTTATTTCCACTTTTATAGGCTGGAATTGGAGTTTAGAAAACCACACATATCTTGCTTTTTGCAAAGCAGTCATCAAGTTGTCTGTAATGATCAGTAATCCTACCAATTCATCACAGATGTATTCTGAGCTCTGGGGCAGTAAATCTTACTCACTGCCCCTAAAGCCCCACAAAGGGATAGTGTTGGAGAAATACATTTTTCACATAAATAATTTTCTTCTGATTCTTAAAATTATTATGGTTCTGCATTTTAGGACTTCATAGCGAAACAGTTATAGTCTAAATACCTTGGTAAAAATAATGACCGATTTTATTTGAGGATTTTTCAGTAGTGTCCTATTTCACATTCATGCATTCAAGCATAAACACCTTATCCTTCATGCTTTACTACTCACCAGCTTCATGGAGCAATTGGGAGCCACCTTAACTAAAGAAAGAACAACGTATGTAAATACGTTATGTATTACATTCCCCTGCCCTAATTTTTCCTTTCCTCGGATTTGTGCTGACAAGTCCTGCAATCACAAACCCAAAAGCAAGTCAGATATTACAATGAAAAATACAGAGTAAAACCCTGGTCCCCCTAATTAGATGTGTCAGTGCTTGATGTACCTCAAAGGATAATTTTCTTCTGGAGATGATCTAAGCTTGGCTCATAAGAAAGAATTAATACAGTTATACAGATCAGTGTTAATTTGTAATATGTTGCATCTTTTAACAAAGCAGGCGATAGAGTGCACAGACACTGTGCACGTGGTGGCGTCTGTAAACATTTATACCTAAAAATGTCTTCATGACACAGAAGCATATAGAGCCATCGAGAGACATGAGAGACAAGGTAGAAATGATCAATATAATATGATGGTAAAGATGAATAAAATAGAATGAAAGCTGAAGGCAAGCAGAAGGAATGGGTTGGTGGGGGGGGGGGATAGTTTTGAATTAAGCATTCATTGAAAAGGGAAAAAAAAGAAAAAGGAAAATTCTGAATTCCTGGGTCCTAATCTTTCGCTCCAAGCACTGCACTGCTAAGCTCTGGTTTGGGATGACAGGTCCCCCACCTGGACAAGCTTGGACAATGTCTCTGCTATGTCTCATTTCTGTGGGAACAGTGCTGCACAGACGGCTAATCACGTCCGGAACCAAAGGCACCTGCCCTATCTGCCTCTACATTTGGTCGGGAATCTTTAAAGAGGCTAAACCTCACTTTCATGCTTGTCTTTTATTCACGGTAAGTGCTTATCGAAACCGAGCTGTTGCCACTGCCCCATCTTCCCTCCCACAAGCTCTGAGAATGCTTGACGTAAGTACAGCCAATCTGGGTAAATACGAATCTCTCCTTACTGTCACTGCTGGCATATTATGCCCCTGAGGGAACATTCTTTTCATAATATCATAAGCTGCTTAGCGGTGTGCTTCTATTTAAGGCATACATATTAATAGCTATAAGGAAATCATATTTGAACTGTTCCCTGCAATCAATGTCTTTGGGTTTGCTGTTATACTTTGTATAAGAAGGTGCTAATAACTTGAAGGCACTTACACTGGGCAATCTAATCCCTTTGTATGATAAAGACCCGTCTTGGCAGGAGAGTGTGCCAGATCATAGGACAAGGTGCTGTAGAGGTTTAGTCCCTCAAATCACAACCCCGCTCTTTCTTTCCCTCCTCTTTTCACACAGAAATACTAGCAATATGAGACCCAGCAGCCAAAGTTATTGCACTAATACAAAAAGTTGTGTGATGCACTTGACAACCGCTGGTTTAACCCTTTCCAGTCATATTTAGGCTGTGTTTATGGACTGAGAATTTGGGTTATGCTACCTTGTTGTGCCCTCGTCCTGTTTCATGTTTACAGCAAATTATGGTAATTCTGAGTGGGAGCGTCTGGGAATTTACCGGGAAAAGGTACATTCTTAAGATCAGGATGGGTGCAGCTAACACAGATTTTTATCTTCGACTCATCTGCCGATTATTTTCTTGATTCATTGTGCACAAAATAGAATAGTGAAAAATATCTATCACAATTTCTAAGGTGATGTCTTCAAATGTCTGAAACCAGTTTACAGTGACATAAAACAGAGAAAAGCAGAAAAGCCTCACTGTAGAACCAAAGAATTATTAGAGTTTTTGCTTAAAAACGATTATTCAATTATGAAAATAGGTGCAGATTAATTTTAATTTGTGTCATGCTGTAATGCTTGTAATTTGAACAAGTTATTGTCCATTTAGAGAAAGAAAACTATATGAAACAGTATGAAAATAGAGACTATTACTTCATATCTGAGATACTTCAATAGTGACCACATATAAAATAGTGCTTGTACCAAATAATATTATTGTTCTAAATTTCTTTATTACAAAGTATTCTTTTCTAGTGACAGATTAGACTCTTATGTTCTTTCTCAATCACAATGAGTACACAGTGAGGATGAAGACTGACTTATCAGCAATTAAGTCCTCGCAGCAATCACTCCGAGAAGTTATCACACTGTGTGGGAAGTTAGGGGATTGTAACATTTTTCCTTTTAAAAATATTATATATTATATTATATATTTTAATTTTTTCTTCTTCTTGCTTGCAGAATCAATGTCTTTTCAATAGATCTCAGTAGGGCTTTATAGGCTGCAGGAATCAAAAGACTCAAGGTGGAATCTGAAAAGCTCCTGGGGTCTTAAATTAAAATCATATTGTTGCTCTTTTTCTTTGTTGAAATGCTGATAATAGTCTTCTCTCTAATCCATATTTACTATAAAAACAAAAGAGAAATTATTAATCAAAATAGACCTAGGTATTTATGAAAATCACAATTTATTTTAATTTATATGTACTTGTTGTCAAATGCTGTTATTAAGTGACTCTCAATATTATGTTAAAGTTACTGGTTCTTATTTTCATCATCATTATAAGTCAATAGCACATTATTGACAATACTTTATTTTAAAATGTGTCAGGAGGAAGGTGGAAGTGTGGAGTTGGCTCTGCTGTGGCACTGGAGAAGGTTGTGGCTGATTTATTTTGACACAAAGTAGTTCCAGCGAAGGCTCATGACTGGAGTTTTAAACAAAGACGCGCACACCAGGCCCAAAACTAAATCTAACACTGACACACCATTTTTATATTAAAATTCAGAGTTGACTGTGCAGATGGAAGGAGTTCAGGAACATCTTTGACTCCTGCAGATGAGGAGCCTGGCCGTGCATCCTTCGTCCAGCAGGGGGTGCTGGCTCACAGGGCTTAGAGTCAGCGAGCAGGAGGAAGAATTTGGCGCGGTTGCTGGGGCACAGCTCTCTGAGCCCAGATGAGTGCTTCAATTGTAGGGATATTTTCCTCTAAGCCTGTGGTTGACAGCAACACAGTGCACTTATTTAAAGCAATTTCAAACATGTCTTGTCTGACAAGTTTTAAATCCTACTTAACACCCCGTAACAGCCACGAGTTTACTGTCAGAATTAAAGAAGAGAATTCTCAAAGGGAGAGAAATTATCACTTTCATTTTGTTCACCGCCGTTGTTTATAAAGGACATGGCAGGGATGTTTACCTAGGGATGAATATATTATTACCATTTTGCTACACAATGTTTTTCATGCTGAGGGAAAAGGCTGCTTAAAAGTTTACCTTATATATTTTAATTGCTGCCATTACAGCTAAAGGAATAAAGGCGAGTCTGAGCCTCAGTGCCTTTCACACTAAAAATAAATAATATAAATAAAAGCCCTTTTATGCTTAATATTAAATAGCTTGTGTAATAAAGGCGCATGATACATATATACATTTTCTCTTCTTTCTTCCCTTTGTCATGTCTCTGTCACAAGACGTTTTTCTTTCTTCCTTTTAAAAGCAGAATGCAACATATCAGCAGACAAATTGTTCTTAAAGGCATTTCTATTTTAAACACATGATCTCATTTTCAACATTTCTCTGTGCTGTATCCGGCCTGGGTTGCACCTTCGTGTTTATTTCCGTTACCACCCAACAAAGCATTGTATTTACATTAAGACATAGGGGAACAAATCTAGGCCTGCCTCAGCCGCGGCTCATGTCGTGCCTGCAGAGATGGGCTTTCCTGTTCAGATTCCACATTCTTTATCAGACCCCAAAAGCAAAAAAAAAACAAATCACCAAATGTAACAATCTTCCCCCTGTCCTCCTTGTGATTGCATGTTAGGCACTGAGGTGATAAGCACACTGGTACGTGTTGTTGCTGTGTGAAAGACACCCTTTATCGGCTCATACCTCTGACTTGTGCTTAGTCTAGTCAGCTGGAGAAATATGACGGAAATCTGATAGGGGAATGGTCCCATCTCAGCATCAGCGCAAGTGCACGCCTAGCAAGCCAATGTTTATGCTTCCCGGGCCTTGTGTTCTCAAGGGAAAAATGTCAATAGAGTGTCACAGGGAGCATCTTGCCAATGAGAGGGTGTCTTCTGACCTAAACAACAAATATATCACAGTGTCTGGCATCTTAAAATCCTTACTCAGACATACTTATTTGAGGAATAAAATTATGGAAATAGAAAACTCCTCATGTCATTTTCTGTACATGTTTAGATGTTTGAATGTGTCTATTTTACTATGTAAACCATGCATGCTAAAGGCAGGATGTGATCATTTGTGGCCAGATAACATGCATGCCTGTACATGTGGATATAAAAGATCTTTCTTTCTCTCCTGTTGTGTTGAGCAGGGCGGTGAGATCAGGACGGAGTGTCCCTAATTACCGCTGCGAGAGAGGTCAACACCTCACGCCTTCACTGCTACATCATAGAACTCACCTGATGATGAAGTGTGACGTCAGCACGCAAGAAGTTTGATTTTGTAGATCAATATTGGGGGGGGGGGGGGCAACCCCCAA
>NC_060154.1:27742011-27748056 GCF_021292245.1 Micropterus dolomieu
GGGGGGGGGGGGGGGGGGGGCAATCCCCAAGGGGGATAAGGGGAGATAATTTCCGGGGGTCGCCATATGGTTGTGGAGAAAAAAAATAAATCAAATAACATTTTTTAAATTAAACAACACTTAAGACTGTGGAGTGGTTTTTACACTACATTGCCTGTACCAGTGATATAATTTTACCTTGGAATAGATTTTATTGAGTGTGTTTGTGAGAGTCATGCACATGAGCCTGGCCATGGACACAGTCAAAAAAAAAAGCTCTAAAAACACTGATTAAAGCCAAAATGAGATGTTTGGCCAGTGGAGAAAGCAATGCTTACTCTTTGGGGCCACGACTCCAAAGGTTGAGAAACACTGTTCTACGTCACAGTCAATTTAGTCTTTTTTTTTGTCCTTCAAACAGGACAATTTTCCAATTTAAAACAAATATTAGTGTGTCTGATTCTCACATGAGACTGCGCACTGGAAGATCAGGGATTTCTTTTTTGTATCGATGCAGATCATCACTGGATATTTTTTTTACGACAGTTTTTTTCTTCTCCAATAGCTTCTCAAAGGTCTGTCTTACTTATCTCTCCTGCATATCGACCGGTGGTCTTCTGCATGCCTTCCCACCTGACTTTGTGTCGTCTGTTTGAGCACCTTTAATTCCCTGGCTCTTTCGAGGTTTGTCAAAAACAACTCGGGTGGTCTCTGAGAAAGACCGAACAAAGACATTTGTTTCCAGCTATATTGCCACCATCAATGGCAACATCTTGCTTGTTAGCTGCGCAGAGCGAATGGGAATGTGGATAGGGGTATTTGGAGGTGGAAGAAAGGAGATGCTATCCCTGCTAAATGAGGGAAGATTCACACAGTATAATGAAGGCTGGACCCATGGCTTCACAGCTGATGTGTATCTAAAAAGGCCTCGTAAATACTGTTTCGGAACAGAAGGCTTTATCTGCAGATATACATATCCCCTGCAACCACTGGCCCCCACATGAGGGCCAGAGCTATCTCTTGGATCACTTTTATTCTTGTTTTTTTTTATCTCAAAGGGTGGAAAAATGTGAGACTTCATCAGTTTAACTCTTTGAGAGTTTGTGTGAAATCCTTGTAGATGGAGCAAGATTGAACAAACTGGAAATCTGAAGGAGAGTTTGCAAATTCTAGTAACAGGTCAAACCAGAAGAAGGAAAAATCATCTCTAAACATTTCAGTTCTTCCGCGTATAATAATATACAATTCTTTATAGCGATGTCCTTTTTGTCTCATTGCATTATAAAATAGGGAGCCAAAAATTGTAAGGTGGCTTTAGAAACAACAGACATGGGCAGTAAAACAAGGCATTGGCATTCCTTCACGTTAAAGCTGACATGATGGGTGGTTAAGTGTTAGTGTTAAGTGGTAGGAACGAAGGAGCCAGGCACTTCGGAGCATTTCATTTTACACATAATTTACTCTGTGGGGCTTGTAAAATCTCACAGCTATCCCCAAATTGAGTATTGGTGAAGTAGCGGGTGTATGTGCTGACCTGCAAAATGGCACAGAGGCTACTTTTGTATATATATAAGATATTGGCGTCCAAGATATGACATTTTCAGTGTGCAATTACTGGCATCAGCTAAACCAGTTGCTTTCCGTTCCCCTTCAACTTCTCCAATTTAAAAGACTACAGATTATACCGTTTGTGAATGCACATGAATTTTGTAACCACTCCAGTCCAGTTTGCGTTCAGCAAGATTTCGTCAAAGAATGAACAAGACAAAGTCATTTGCTTTTAATGACTTACTAATATACATCCTTACTCACTTACATGAATAAGACGAAATGTTTTTATTCAGCGGAATGACTCACATTTAGATTTATAATGGAAAAAGTTGGCAGTTGTTCTGGGTCAAGCCAAGTGTGCAGTTGTAAGTTAAGTGAAAGGAAGTTTGTAAAATGCTTATTCAATGTTGGCCTTGGGAAGTTGCTTTAAAACAACTTCAGCTTTATTAACATCTGGATGAATAGATACATTTTTCTATAGGTTAATATTTTTGTTTAATGTGTTCGAACTGACAAACGGTCATGGAGAGGGTATTGGTATTTGCACCCAGCTCCTTTGAGAAGACACAGCTAATTCAACCTTAAACTGAATATGCTGGACTCTTACCGTCTCCCTGTGCCATTTAATGTAATGAAAAGGAGTGGCTGGCGACTCCATGTACATTGTAGGAAGAACAGTGGAGTGAACTGTGGTAAAGATTGCTGCGCTTGGCCATTGTCTGTTGATTTGTGATAACCTTTTTTGATTTCCTATTACATATAGGCTACTGTAGTTAGTGTATTAAATTTCCCCTTCCAGACAATTCAAAGAGGAGCCAAAACTTTTGTATTCAGTGAAAAGCAGGTGTATGAAAATGTAGTTTGTTAACATTAGGACGTTGTGTGTGTTGGCACGCTCCTTGGTCATGTTTGTTACTTTAAATTCTAGTGTTGATCAATAGCTGTTCAGTCAAAGAGTAATATTTCCCAACATCTGTGGTAAGTATCATCTAAATTGCTACATCACATATTCAATTCAGTTGAGAAACAGATGTTTACATTGTCAAAGCAAAGTGTTGAAAAAAAACATGTACATAAACAGAATAATTGTGCTATAAAATAAAAATTAATATATGTACAGAAAAATAAAATAACAGAAGATAATAATAATGATATAATAATAATAGTAATAATAATAATATTCTGTGTTGGTAAAACTAAAAACTACTGTACTGAACAGATAATACGTTTGACTCCAGTTTTACACCAGTCTGTGCTAAACATACAATAGACAACGATAAACGAGGCCCTACTTTACTTTGTCCTGCATTCAAAACCTTAAAGAGGTCGTGTTTTTGGCTTTTTAGGTTTATAAAGTGAGAAAGTCCACCCCAATGGGAGTTCCCATCTTCCACAGAAAACACTGCTCCGGACTGCTTGAAAATAGCTTGACTGCAGTCCAGCTTTACTTCTGCAACTTATCTGCGTCACTCTGTAACACGCCATAATGCTTGCCTAGCGGCTAGTGTGGCACGCCCTTAAAAACACTGGTGGAGAAACACACTGGGGCTTGCGACAGTCTAGCTTGCGTAGTGGGTTTAGGCTGGTTTGCCTGTGTTTCAGGATCATGTACAGCTGAACCGAAGGCACGGTTACACACTGAAGTAGCTTTATATTGGATCATACTACCTAGGAACTGCCCTACTCTGATTCTGATTGGCTAGTCTTTACCTAGGTACTGAGCATGTGTAACACCCAACAATGATCATATGTGAGATGCCCCGCCTGGTAGCTAAACAAGTTGTTCAACACACAGGTTGAATAGAGGTGCTGTAGCAATGTGCATTATGACAAACATATTGTGTTTTTTGAAAATTAAACCATGTACAACCACTAAATAAAATTATGAACCTACAATTTATTTAAGGCATCAAAAGTAAAAGTGGGCTACTCTTTCTGCATAAACATGGTCTCTGTCTGGGTTTTACTAAGTGATGTTTTTGGAATAATATTGCTGCTGCATTAAAGGGATAAGTGATTCTGCAGAGACTTTTCTAAGCCATGGAGTCTAGTTATGTATCGGTAAGATTACAGAGAGTAATGTCAACAGTAACAAATAGTTAACAAACAATATCAAACAAAGGACATAAAGGGACATAAACCGCATCCAACAACAACGGAGTAAAAAGCTATATTATATATTATATAAATATTTTATTTAGCTTAAGAAGTAGTAGAAATTTCTCCACTTTTAAAGGTACACTTTGAACTTTGCAGTGTGGAACCTGTTTCTCCCCCTTTTGACAGTAATTACACAAACACTGTTGAGGTGTGCTTATGAAGTAGGCTCATGTTCAGAAATAGTTACAAAAATACAGAGAAATTTCCACAGTTCCAAGACAATAAACCATTATTTAGGTAACGTGAATGTAATAGCTCTCTTCTCTCAGCACTCTCCAACAAAGAAAAGCTACACCAGTGGCTATCTGTGTTTGTCCTCACTGTCAATCATATACTTAAGTTGACTGTAATCCTTCTGATCGCAGAGTTTCTTTTTTATCTGGAGCATCAGAAACTTTCCTTGGATGCTTCTTAGGTTTTTCCACCATAGGCTACGCCAGAAATGCCAGTAGGCTCCTAGTTGCTGTAGCTGTGGTTGCACCCCCCTTCAACTCTGGCAAAACCAATCATTGCTTGTTGACTTGAAACGCATCAGGCTTAATCAGCATTGTGTGAACTACTTTGGCATGGGCTTCAATGTAGCAGGCGTTCTTTTATATGTAAAAGTCCCACACTCCAGCTTTAATTTGTGGAGATATACAGTATCTCACAAAAGTGAGTACACCCGTCACATTTTTGTAAATATTTGATTATATCTTTTAATGTGACAGCACTGAAGAAATGACACTTTGCTGCAATGTAAAGTAGTCAGTGTTCAACTTGTATAACAATGTAAATGTCCTGTCCCCTCAAAATAACACATCACACATCCATTAATGTCTAAACCGCTGGCAAAAAAAAACGAGTACACCCCTAAGTGAAAAGGTCCACATTGGGCCCAAAGTGTCAATATTTTGTGTTGCCTTCATTATTTTCCAGCACAGCCTTCACAAGGAGTTTACAAGAGCTTCACAGGTTGCCACTGGAGTCCTCTTCCACTTCTCCATGACAACACCACGGATAGGGCTTGGCAGTATATCGGTATATGAGGTATACCGATAGAATTTCTAAAGAGATATAAAATTAGACAATACCATTTATAACGATATATTTTGATGTTGAGTTAATTAATGTTTCCGTAAAGTCCTGCCAGCGTTTGCTCCTCTCTCTCCCTTCCTCTGCGTCTGCACGCAGCCATCTACTCACAAAGTCTCTAAGGATGGAGGAAGACTCAGTGCTGGTCGACACTGTTAAAGACCTGGCTTGTAAAAAGAAAAACACGGTTCATTCAGTGCTTCCCACACATACACTTTACTTAGGTGGGCCGTCCAGGTTAGGCGACACATTGTAGCATTTATCAGAGAAACACGGTGTTTATGTTACAAGCCGCGACACTGTGGATATTTTCCAAGAACAGACCAGTTTAAGCGACACTGAACACACCAGTCAGATGTTATTCAGTAGCTACCACGTTGGTTTTGTTTTGATAGGCTACATCGTCAACACGCCTTTTTTTTCGGTGACTTTATACAGCCTGCCACTGATGGAGAAAGTCACCGAAGCAGCCGTACATGGAGAGAGACGGTACAGCCCCTTTTCCACTGCAGGGTACCAGCTCAACTCGCCTCGCCTTTTTTTGGTTTTCCACTGTTTAAAAGTTGCACTTACACCTGCTACCACTGCCAGGTAGGCCTTCTTGTTTTCGTAATGTTGAAACGTTTTAACTTAAATCAAGAGACAGCTGTTTGTGGGTCGCTGGTGTGTGTTTCACATTGAACATTACATCGCAGCAGTTGTGTGTGGCGTCGCCATGACGAACAGCTACATTGAGGGATGCCATCTCTGGGTACTATGCAAGGGAAAATGGAGGACGGCCAAGAAGAGGCGAGGCGAGTTGAGCTGGTACTGGTAATGCCGTGTTTGCAGCAGAGGTAGGCCTACGTTAGGTCTGTGAGTGTGAAGAGAACTGAAGGAGGCGAATTCAATAAGTGAGTGATACTTATGATGGAGAAAGAAGTTTAATTAAAACTGTGAAATAAGAAACAAGCTAAGTTACTAAAACTAGTAAAAACATGCCCGCTAAACCCCCCCCCCCCTCCCAAGCCCGCTTAGCAGAAAATACCGATATATATTTTATACAGTAGTTCTGCCTAACAGTACCGGGATATGACTTTCTGGCCATATCGACCAGCTCTAATCACAGAGCTCGATGCCCCACAGATGCTCAATAGGGTTTAGGTCTGGAGACATGTTTGGCCAGTCCATCAGCTTTACCCTCAGCTTCTTTAGCAAGGCAGTGGTCATCTTGGAGGTGTGTTTGGGGTCATTATTATGTTGAATACTGCCCTGCAGCCCAGTCTCTGACGGGAGGGGATC
>NC_060154.1:27748156-27785106 GCF_021292245.1 Micropterus dolomieu
CCTTCAATGAACTGTAGCTCCCCAGTGCCGGCAGCACTCGTGCAGCCCCAGACCATGAAACTCCCACCACCATGCTTGACTGTAGGCAAGACACACTTTGTCTTTGAACTCCTCACCTGGTTGCCGCCACACACAGTTGATACCATTAGGACCAAAAAAGTTTATCTTGGTCTCATTAGACCACAGGACATGGTTTCAGTAATCCATGTCCTTAGTCTTCAGGAAACTGTTTGCTTTCTTGTGCATCATCTTTAGAAGAGCCTTCCTTCTGGGAGGACCAATTTGGTGCAGTGTGCGGCGTATCATCTGAGCACTGACAGGCTGACCACCCACCCCTTTAGCCTCTGCAGCAATGCTGGCAGCACTCATACGTCTCTTCCCCAAAGACAACCTCTGGATATGACGCTGAGCACATGCACTCAACTTCTTTGGTCGACCATGGCGAGGCCTGTTCTGAGTGGAATCTGTCCTGTTGAACAGCTGTATGGTCATGGCCACTGTGCTGCAGCTCGGGTTCAGGGTCTAGGCCATCTTTATGTAGAGCAACAATTCTTTTATTCAGATCCTCAGAGAGTTCTTTGCCATGAGATGCCATGTTGTACTTCCATTGACCAGTATGAGGGAGTGTGAGAACGATAACATCAAATTTAACACATCTGCTCCCCATTCACACCTGGGAACTTGTAACGAGTCACATGACACCGGGGAGGGAAAATGGCTAATTGGGCGCAATTTGGACATACAAGCTGTACACTCACTACTTTACATTGTCGCAAAGTGTCATTTCTTCAGTGTTGTCACATGAAAAGATATAATCAAACATTTACAAAAACCTGAAGAGACTTTTACAAAAAAACCTACTAACAAGTAAGACATATGTAGTGGAATAAAAAGTACATTTAGAACAGGTATACATTGTACTCTTTCTAATATTATTGACATAGACCACCCAATTCCCACCATGAGCAAGCGCCTGGGTAAAGCATTTACTTGAGTAAATGTACTTAGTTACATTCCACCACTTCATGTAATATCTAGAAACTACTTTGATTCTTTGAGGAAAATATCAGTCTCTGGTAAGAAAGTAAATTTTGAGGTCATGTGAGTTTTCTAGTTGTCGATGTATTATTTTCCAAGCTTCCTTAATGACCAGGGTTTTTCCTGCATCGAGAATAAGAGGCGACCGCCTCCGTCAAATTTCGTCCTGCCTCCAGCTCTTGACAAAACTCTTGACGGGTCTTCATGGCAAACACTATTTTCTAGCAAGTGTTGCACTTGGACGTCTGTCATTCCTAACTGCAATTGCAGCATTACGCTGATGTGGTAACGGTGTATGGTAATCAGCGCAGTGCACTGGGAAAGACGCTGACCACTACCAATTTTATGCAGTTTTCTTACATGGGGCATTTTTACAGTGGTCATCCACCCAACACTGTATTCCGTTTTAAACTTTGAATTATTTAAACTTGCTGGTGCACTAAGTACAAAACATGAAGTAAACCAGTGCACATTAGCGCATAGGAATGTTTTGGTTAAATTGTTAAATATTGGTACTCAGGACAGTTTGGCTGGTGAGTTATGACTGAGGTCTGCCGGAATTTTAAGGTACCCTGTGAAATTTTCTTTCATTCAGTGCTTCTCAAAAAAAAAACGCATTGTGTGTGAGGTTTAACAAATGGGTTGGAAGCATGTCTTTCACCATAAAACGTGTGCAAAGCCGATTTGAAATTATATCATATAGCCTGCCTTGTTTACATTCATCAGTTGATAGTCTTCTCTGCCTTTACTGGCTCAGTGCTTTGTTTTTTGGCTCATTGCAGCTGCTAACTCAATCAATGGAATAGTGTTAACATCACTTATGCTTACATGCCTAAAAGTTCACCACATGCCCTTCAAAAATATGTATTTATTCTGTATTTGCAGTTTGTGTTCAGTGGCAATGTTTGGTGCTTAAGTAATTTCACAAACTTTTCCTTTTCACTTAACTGTAGTTGTATCTAGTCATGCAGTTAATTTTGGTATTAGGCTTTGAGGTATTTGTTTTGCCTTGACCCCATTAAAATGAAATTGAATAGATTTAGTTTGAGGCTGCATTGCAAAATTATAGCAACAGTGCTCTGGATAATCCGTCAAGAATATGTTTTCATCTGAAGTATTCCCTACTAAAACTGTGGACGGCATGGATGGTTGTAACTTGGATGAACTGAGAGTTGAACCAACAGCTTTTAGTTACTAACCTTAATCAGGCCATAAACATTCTTTAGTAGTCACATGCCAATATTGTTAAAATAAAACAATGCTAAATGTTGTCAGTTAAGTTTAGCAGACTTGTTCAATAACTTTCTTTCCTTTCTTTTCACGTTACATTTACCTAAGTAATACTAGGATATGAAGGCCTCCAACTTTTGTGTACAGCTTTCCAGGATCTTTGCAATATTTTTGTTACTCTGCCTGTAAAGTTGTATTTATATGTTGTACAAAGGGCAGATAAAATTGAGGATTTTCATATGTTTTGCTGCGTTGTGGCAAACAGCCCGTGGCCAACTGAAGGTCCGAGACCTGATGGTCTGGGATCCGAGCTGTAGGCAACAAGATGCAAGCAGATGTGGAAATTGACAGACATAAATAATGACTAAGCTCGGGCAATCCCTTTTGGGCCCAGTGGAAATCACAGTATTGGTTGCAAGGAGCCAAGACCTTGCCATTCAGTGCCAAGGCCTTGGCTTAGATGGTGCAGGTTGTGTGTCCTCTACGGGACAGATTGTTTCCTTTTCTCCTGTCACTGCAATTGAGCTATTGCGAAGGAGGAAAAGAGAGTAGGAAAAAGGTCAACTGGATGTGAAGCTCCTATTATCAGCAATCTTCCCCTGGCTTCCATAAGCAGCTTGTTTCTAAGCTGCAGCCTAGCCAAGCATGAAAAGAATATAATTTCAGCCAATCTCCTGGTAGCATGGGTGCACAGAAAGCCATTGTAAGGCCAGCAAAACAGTCACAATAGAGTCACTGGCCTTCCTGATAAAGATCTGCATAGGTAATGCCAGGGCAGCAATGAAGGCAATTTTTGCTTCCTCACATTTAACTCAACTCCTGACTCTGACCACGGTCCCCTGTCAAAGAAAGAGATGGATAGCAGTTTTTGTTGTATATAATTACAAGCGGTACAGCACAGTGAACCAGCCTCTTCACACTTTATCTACCAGCTTAACCCTGAGCTTTGTTTGCTTCTTAAACGTCCTAAACTCTATTCTCTGTGAATATGTTGGCAGGAAAGAGAAATGTTCAGATCTTCTTTAATTTAGTGTAGTAATAGACTGATCAAGGTTATTCAATGTTTCAACATTTCAGTAGATCCTCCAACCTATAAAGGTGGTATGAGACCTACTGCGGGAAAACAACTTACAATACCATAATTTACTTTGTTGCGGTGTTTCAAAGGGAACCTGTTGCTATTATAAAGGTGCAATGATACCTTGTTTTTGTATTACATTATATAGATTAGTTTGCTTACACGTGCACAGTGACAAATAAAAAGACAAACTGCAACTACAGTACTAACACTAACACACACACTTAACCATGCACAAACAAAATCAAACAAGCAAACCCAATTTGAAAACAATCAAAAAAAGGCTGAAACAAGACTACCCTCCCCCGACGAGCGCATGCAGTAGCGGCCTCTCTGTCAGCACCAGAGTTTTTTTTCTACAAGTTTCACAATGCTGTGCCGCCTCTAGCAGATGCTTCAATAAATTAAATGTAGATTTGTTTGGGCTTGAGAGCTTTTTGCTGGTCGCACAAAGACGACATGTTCTTTGCATTTTTGACTGTGACAAACTCACAATAATGGTAATAATTACAGCTATTGAAAGAACGCTTTTCTGGCTTGTTCTCCATTCCTCCTTTTAGCTAGCAGCCCACTTGAACAACATAAGGTGCAGCTTCTCGACTTGAACTTCCCCTCACCAGTCGCGCATACACATCAAGGACAACAAAACAAGTAGTGTTCTGGTAACACAGTAACATAGCGTTACTTGGATTAGTAACTGTAATATTATTGCTATTTTTCCTTATACTAGCAGTTACTTGGAAAAGTAATAATGTTACAGTAATGCATTACTGATAACTGCCCAACACTGCTCTTCAGCAGCTAAAAGCTAACTTTGTCTGGCTGTCATGTGCAGTGGGTTTATCAGAGCTTTTACACTGAAAACAGCAGCCAGTGTAGCCCTATGATTTCTGCGCAGCGGAAAACACAGACCTAATGTGGACGCAATCTATAGCAATCTGGGTTTTACCTAGCATTATAAATGCTTTTGTTTTACTGGTGTTTCAGCGAGGGTGGGGAAAAGTGGCTCCTCCACACACACACACGCACACACACACACCCACACCATCATATCAAAGAGTCAGCACACTGGCAAGAGCTCATCACTTCAACAAACTCTCAAAAGTGCAACCACATCAGCAGATGCAAGATGCGAGCTCATTGAAGAAAGTGGCTATAGATATTCTGGTCAGGCTTTATAAAACAGGGAAGAACATTGCCCTCATGAGAGTAGCCTCCGTCAGACGCACATATTACCGTGGTGTGTTCACCATGCGATTTGATAGCATAATAGTATTTTAATACCTTACAGTTGCAATACATTCATTGTGAAGTTTCACATACACACATATATTTATATATATATATATATATATATACATGCATATTTGCATTATACATCAAATTTATTGATATTGATTCAATTTGTAATATTTTCTTATTGATTTGATGAAACTGTATTCATCCACCACATGATTATGCACTCTTTCTAATCTCAAAATGTGCTTAAATTGTAAAACATGGAATTCAGAATGGAATTCAGAAAAATTAAACAGAATCTGGCCAAAAATATAATGGATTTTATAGGGCCCTACATAGTTAATGAGAGCTGTGAGACTGAACCATAACAGTAAAGCTGTGGGCCAGAAAAGCAAAACAATGAGCTGAAGGATGCTAAAAAGCTTTGTAGAGTTGAGAGGAACTGCAGAAACAGGTGATAATTCTCTGTGGGTTTGTCACTACAAGCGACACCTTTCACATTATAGATACTCATTTCATTCATTGATAATATATAAATATTGATAAGAGCAGCTTTAACTGTTATGTCAAAAACACATCTCAGAAAACAAGCACATACTGTATGACATAATTCCTTAAGTGTGGGCACAAACGACTTCAGAAATCGCGTGGAGCAAATGTTTTGTTTCTTATTTACGCCATAGACAAGGAAATCACCTGTTTCCAGTTGGGTGGCATTTATTAAACTCATTGGGACGCCTCAAAGATAAATTAGACCTCAGCTTTATCACTATTCTAAATCAGGGTTTATGGTAGTGTAGCTCATATTAAACGATATTAGAAAAAAAGTCTGCTCCATGCCTCAATAAAATGTTTAAATTTAAATAATAATGGTTCAAAATGAGTGATTTTCAGTTTCTAATTTGGATCTGCCAAATTAGAAACTGCCAATCTGCTATTGCATCTCTTCCTTTATCTTCCTATATTCCTATATTACCACTTACCTTTCCTATCAAGCAGGAAGGGATATTGTCCTGAATTGCCTCATCCATGTTCACAATCCCCTGAAATAGATAAACCATTTAACTCCACTATGTAGTAAGGAATAATCAAACGTTCAAAGGAGAAGCAGTAACTTAACCAAGACACAATTATTTGGACAAACTTAAAAAGTCAGTAAACATTGAACCTTCTCAGCTTTTCTTTCAGTAACATCAATTTAAAGTGTACAATTTACGACTACAGCAACCCATTGTCAGGTATTTTCCAGCGTAAATAGTCTTTACTCAGAAACAGCAGCAGTGGTTTACCATAACATTTAAACATTCCTCGCTCGTCCTCCGGAATGATATAGGTCATATTACAATATATGGTGTATTTATTCACCTTTGCGGTCAATCAAGGCCGTAATAAATTGCTTCATTTTTGAATGGAGTTTGGTGTGACATTGTCCTCAGACAAGAGAATGGTAGATATCTGTTCTACTATGAGATAAGCAATGCTTTTTGTTTCACAGGATGAATTGAGTGCTGCAGATTCCTTCCATACAGTAAGGATGATCATACCTGCTGAAAGCAGGATAAAGAAACCGCCTGCAAATTGATGCCGATTAATTCTATCGCAGCTGTCTAACAATGTATTTTCTCAGATTAGCTGTGTAAAGAGTGCCATAATTAAAATGTATCTGACGTACCTTGGCCCAGTCACAATCCCACAATAGAGAAGATACCCACAGAAAGCTGATGTATAATCGCTGCATTCTTTTCAATGTCAAGGAGTAGCTGAGAAACAAGCTATGGACCGGCGACATTTCTGATAAACAGAATAACAAGGTGGAAAACAAAGCTTTCTGCTTGTTTACTGAAGTTTCTTGCAGTGGCCTTGTCAGCTTGTGACCAAAAACAGGTGGAGGAAGTCACAATATGAACAGAACTGGACTAGAATATAATCCAGTTTCATGTCGAGTACATGCAGTATACAGTTTAGAGGGTGCATTTTTTACCTCAGTTGTCAAGTGACCACTACAAAAATCGACATCTTACCCAGTCATTTAGTCCATAATTGAATGTTTAAATCTCATTTTCTCAAAATAAGTGTACAGATTGGAAAAAAATTACATTTTAACAGCAGCTGTGACATCGAACCAGAGGCTGAGACTCCACCTGTGCCTCCTGTGTGCTGCAGCTCCTTGCCCACTTGGCACCTCCACCTGACGTAATAATTCATTGATCATGCTTACATGCCATGTGAGCACAAAAGATGAGACCATGCTAACTTCATCTTCTGAGTATAGTCATCGTAGACTACCACATTGTGTCTTAAACAATGCACTGTATCTTATAATTGAGTCCTGCACTTTCATCCTTTTTAATTACACAGGCACAAGTTCTAATGCCTCACCTGGGACTCAGTGCTTCTGTCTTTATTGTTGTCTGCATGTAGCTGAAAGGCTTCACTTAGCCAGTAGAATGATAATACTAGTCATTGTTGGTATGTTTAATGGCTGAAAGCGCATACCTATTTCACCCAACAGCTAAATCACACACTACACAGAAGCTGTAATAGTATAGTTATACTATACAAATTGCATAGCCACAGTTTAGCGAGTTTATTTAGTATTATTTCTGTTTCCTAGCTGTTTTTTTAAGTAAACATGTTGGGACTGATGTCACTTCTACAAAAGAAAAGACCAGTAAAGTTGTTTCTGTGTAAAAAAAGATTTAATTTAAGAGTTGGTATAGTTTTTTTGACCAGGATACAAATGTGTCTTTGCAATAGATCACCCATGGGCCAGGTGGTCTTTTTTGCGTGGGAGCAGATCCTAAACGCTCGTGGCTAATATGGCTAACTATTTCCCCTTGCAGCTCATCATGAGTTGCTTAAAATTGGTTTCTAATTGAATGTGAAGTCATGAGTGACAAATATGAACAGTTAACCTTTAGAGTGAAAAAGGTGGCACATTTTGGGGAAAATATATGTGTTGCTACATAGATAGCATACAGTATGGACGGACAGTGTATTATGCTGCTGGAGTGATTTGAGAATATTTCTTTGGAAATCTTCTGGTTGTTGGTGATTGTTAAGTGAATTAAGATGTAATGATTATCATGTACTGAAAGTCATGGGTCCTTTGTCCATGTAATGTTTTTATGTAAATATACTAGGGCTGGGCACGTTAACGCATTATTATCGCCACCCACTGTTTCTGCTGCTCCCTGATAAAAGATACCTGATGCTGATACCTGTTCAGAAAAAAAACAACAAGAAAATTGGACTCTGATGGTAACTTGTTTTAACAAGCTAGATAAAAGGTGATGCCCTGGCAGTGGCAAATAGCTTTGGTTTAATATTTGATTTAATTACATTAATGTGTAAGTTGAGATTTACACGAAATATATTATTACTACTGTGTAAAGGGAATACTGCTGGTAAAAAGCACCTTATTTGTTTAAAGTGTTTGCAAACCACATTTTATTACACCATACCCCTGTTTCCATCCAGGGGGTCACTGTGGACATTGTGGAGGACCACAAATACCTGGGAGTGCATTTGGACAATAAACTGTACTGGGCCAAGAACACTCAAGCCCTCTACAGGAAGGGCCAAAGCCGTCTCTATTTTCGGAGGAGGCTGAGGTCCTTCAACATCTGCAGGACGATGCTGAGGATGTTTTATGAGTCTGTGGTGGCCAGTGCTATCCTGTTTGCTGTTGCATGCTGGGGCAGCAGGCTGAGGGTAGCGGATGTTAACAGACTCAACAAACTGATCCGCAAGGGCCGTGACATTGTGGGGGGTGGAGCTGGACTCTCTGTCGGTGGTGTCAGAGAGGAGGATGCTGTCCAAACTACATGTCATCTTGGACAATTTCTCCCACCCACTCCATGATGTGCTGCTCAAACACAGGAGCACTTTCAGTGCAAGACTTATTCCCCCAAAATGCACCACAGAGCGCCACAGCAAGTCATTCCTTCCTGTGGCTTTCAAGCTTTATAACTCCTCCCTCTAAGTGTCTGACACACAGACACTTAGATAATACGGTCCACTTTAAAAACTATTTTTGTGCAACATTACCTGTTTAATAATTAATGTGCAATATTCCCTACTGCTATTTATTCACTAGTACTTTTTAGTTCACCATTATAATTCTTAATAATGTAAATATTGTACACACCCACATTCCTTTATATTTATATACTCTTTATCTGTCTATCTTTTATTACTATTTCTATTCCTTATGTCTTGACAAGTGTGCAACTGTGACAAAGAATTTCCCCTCGGGGATCAATAAAGAATTTCTGATTCTGATGCTGATTCTGGAAAAAAAAAAAAAAAAAAAAACTTGCCCGCAGTAAAACTATTTCAGACCTTACCTACAACGATGGATTACTAGTAGATGAAAACATTTACTTCAGTTGATTTGGCGGAACGACAGAAGATAGCAAGCAAATACAGAAAATTTCAGAATATGACCTGCGACTTCTTATATTTTTGTGTTTATGGACCACAATCAAAAAGGTTTGGCCACCCTGATGTCTTGCTAAATTAAAAATTATCATGAACCAGTGAATGGAAGTTCTTTTCAATTGTAAATATGAATTGCTGGATATTAGCAGTCTGATACAACTTTTGAAAATGAAAGAAACTTTATGGTGTTAACAGCAGATGAAGAAATATGACAGATGGCACAATCCCAAAGACTTGGAGTTGTTTGGCAGTCAACGACATTGACTCGCAGGTTTTATTACTCCTACTGTGTTTGTCTCTGCTACCACTTTGTTACTTTCCTAATTGTTGCACGATAGCCTACTGCATAGAGTATTGATTCAGTATTTGACACAGCAAAGCAAAGACCAGGCAAGGATGAGCACAAAAATCAAGTCTGGTTTATTTTTTACGGCTCACATTATGAAAACAATAAATGAAAATAACACAATTAAACCTTAACCTTACTGAAAACAAAACAAAATCCCCTCACAACACTTATGATTATCCTTTTACCTTTTCATCTCCTATTACTTATTTTGGGAGGGGGGTCAGTCTCAAAAGGAACAGCAAATTAAAATTGGCTGTAAAATGGTGAATGTAAATGAAATCATTCAAACTAATTCATCTAGACCTTTGAATTGGTTCAATTCCCGAAAGAGTATAATACTATTGTACTTTAGGCCATGCTTCATTGCAGCCACACTAGTAGCACGATGCTAGGGATGGTAATGCCAATCACTTGGCTGGTTGGTCAGTCAATCCACCACTTTGGTACAGATTGAAATATCCTAACAACTGTTGGATAGATATAAATCCATAAAATGTTGCACCGACGTTCATGTTCTCCAGAGGATGACTCCTAAGGACAGAGGTGATCCTCTGACTTATTATCTGGCACCACAACCAGGTCAAATTCATTTTCATTTATTCAATGAAATACTTTCTCTTGGATGGATTGGTATAAATGTTTTCACAGCACCACAATGATGTTGAAATTTATGATTTTGGATGGATTGCCATGAAATGTGGTACAGATAAACATGTCATCCTAATGATGAATTGTAATAATTTTGGTGATCCTCTGACTTTTCATTCAGCTCCATCATCAGGTGAAAATTTCAACATCAGCATGTTTGCTTTGTCACAGTGAGCATGTTAGCATCCTGATTTTAGCTCAAAGCAGTGATGTGTACAAGTTTTCATTTGGCAGACTAGGTTGCCAATGAAATTACTTTTGTCCCATGTGAAGCACATTTTCCATTCTTTCTTGTTGAGTTACAGTATCAAAACATTAACAGTGAGCTGGAGATTTGGGGTTGCGATTTACCACTGAGTGTAAGTTAACCAACCATCCTGGAGAGCACAAAATGTAGTTCTTATCACATTTGCTTAAACCCTTTAATTTGTTTTATCTGATCTTCTGAATATGCAACTTAATTTACATATAATTGACCAATTTTAGTATTTAGTATATATTGTATGTGTAGATTATCACAAAGACAAAGTTAGCTTTTGAAGATAACTCACAGACAAAACACTGAGAGGTAGTTGAGGAATTCCAGCAGCAGGTATGGAGAAGATAAAATTCTCCAGATCTGTAAAGTATCACTTCCAGCTGTTGTAAAATCCTTTAGAGCTGTCTACTGTTAAAATGCTGTATTGTCTGATGCAAAGGTGGTTATAATAGCGGGCTCTGATTGTAGCCACAATACAGATTCCATCTCGTCTCTAATCTACCGCAAAATCTTAACACTACCAGTAAGGTGAAGTTGCAGGGTGGAGAAGAATGTGGAGATTACATTTTTTCAGTGATTGGCTTCTTTGAAAAGGAACGGATATTTTTATGTTTCACAGTAGTATTTGAGTTGATTATATTTAAAGGAAAATGTCTTACAGCTACAGTGGTGCAGTGAGGTACGTATACAAACCTTGTCAGTGCTAAAGCTCAAGATGTCATTACTCATAGGAAACGAGAAGCTGTTAAGCTCACTGCATACCTTAAGACTATAAGGTAGTTTGTTTTACAATGGAATTTTTGAAGGACAATTCAAAGTGAAAATGAGACTAATTTCCTAGTATGCGGAGTGCCGCTGAATTAAAAATTATTTGAAATAAGCTTTATGATGGCATATCTTGACCCTTTCTGCAAACCGTAATAAGAAAGTCATACACATTCAGTATGTGGTTGTGTGTTGAGTTATCTGTGAAGCACTCTAAAACGATTTGTCCTTAACCACGCCAGACACAGAGGTGCTATCTCACTGCTTTTGTTTTCTTAGTTTTACTGTATTGCAGGGTTCACGGGAAGAGGCCACTGTTTTGTATCAGCATTGTGAGAGAAACATTTTTTTTTTTAGAGATAAACCATTTTTTCCCCTTAACACAGAAAAATAGCTGTCTGCTCGCACATCTTGTGTAGCATGGAGAAAAAAAAGCCACATTCTCTCACGTTGGCCTGTCTGGGATAGAAGAATGCTGATTTACTTGAGGTAAGGAGAAGCAATGGCCATTTAATTAACCTTTCCTGCCTCAATCTGCTCACAACAATTTTGCCTGTGACTCCCTTTAATAGTTTAATGACCTTGCTGTCAGTAAGACTGAGAAGGTAGAGACTGAGTCAAGGTATGATTTAATTAAAAGAGTCCATATGTTTAAGACTGTACCTACGGAGATGCAGAAACATTGGGGTTCCTGGAAGTGACAAAATTGACCTCGCTATTGAGTTTCAAAATGACAGCATGCGGCACAGTGTAAATAATTAGACCAGAAAAGCGAAAGAAAAACACCCTTTGAATAAGGCGGCTGTATGTTTGTCACTAGTAGTTTTTGTAATCAATGTCCAGTAGTGCTGACTTTATCCACAATATGGTGCTAGTGTCCCTTTCAGAAAAGACACTGCCTCCATATGCAAACCTTTTGCATTAAAGAATAAATACAGGACCTTACAACCTTAATGCTTACACTGTTTGAGCCAGGATTGTCTGGGAGGAGGTAAAATGGGCTCTTTAGTACTATTTTGGGGGGTCTAACAAACAATACTGTGAAAGCGGTGCAGGCAGTGAATGCTACAAATTAATATAAAAAAATACAAGAATGGTGTTATATTAGACATTTAACAATTTTTTTTTTACACTGAAGGAATGAGAACATTTTAAGGAATTATATGTATCATATGGATTAAAAATAAGGTGAGCAAGTACTCAGGTATTATTTCATCAGTATTTTACTTGAAGAACTTCATCTGTATCTTGAAAACCACACCAATTTACTGTAGTTCACAATTATTGATAATAACTGGGATACCTAAAATTACTTTAAAATTACTAATCATTATATTCACCAGTGGCATTATATTTAATTCAGTATATGGTAATGGTGACAAACTGCTGGTAAGTCACGTCTGACAATTAAAGCTTAAGATATTACATTTCATCTAAATTTTTCCTGTTGACAGCTCTTAGTCTCCACATTGGCTGACATTACGTTAGCTAACATAGTTTCACAGATTGAAAGAACAAGCTACTGCTCAGCTCTGAATATCTGGGGATCCCTATTAAGGGTGATTACATTATTAATGTGATGTACTTAAAGTAAACTAAGAAACAATTTTTTACCATCTGCTAAAGCTAGCTGTTGGTCAGTGCTCAACTTCTATCTTGATAGAACGTACGGGGCTGGAAAATGACGTGCGCTAACGCTAGATGTATTACTGACTGACAGGCTCATCATTCTGCTGGTCTTCTAGAACAACCTTGTCCAAGCGTACACACTGACACTTACGGTTTGTGATGCACATTTACCACATAATGGCCAACTGTTACATTTTTTATTTTGGCTAACTCACAAAATAATTATTGTACAGTTTTTGAAATCTAAAAATGAGAGGCCTGCTTACAGGCTCTTTATTTGATGGAGACAACTGGGGGCAGAGGGGATTGTAATGATGGGACGTTTTATGTTTTAACAGGGCCATTGTAGCATTGTTCTGGCTAAAACCCTGTGCTTGTGTCTTTATACTACATTACTAGTGTACATGTTATGTATGAGCACATATTATCACATAAGTCTCCTTTTTTCCCCTCATTATTTGTGTTTCTCTCTCTCAGTTTGGAGTAGAAACAGCCATTCTGGCACAAATGCTCATTAATATAATGACTAAACATGAAAGGAAATAAATTAGTCATCCTAAAAAGCATCAATTTCATTTACTATCACCAAACATACAAAACGTTCCTTTAGACGCCATGTTTGAGATAATGATTTCTGCTTCCTAATCTTTTTAATTTTGTGGTTCAAATGAGACACTGCCTCTCTATCCTCCTTCACAGCTGACTCTGCCAGCTCAGAGAATGATGGAAGACTGCCATGGTCACCTGTGACAGCTCAGCTGACTGTCATACACAGTACCAGTCCACTGATGAGAGTGAAATTACTTCATAATAGTAAGGGTGTTCCTGGGTTTATATAACGATATGATAATCCTCTTTTCACACAATGATGATAATGATCATTATTATGGCAGGGGAGTAGGGGGCGAGGAAACCGCTCGGAATGGAGACTTTGCTGCATAATCCTCCTGCCTTGAAAGGTTAAATACGGATTTGAATACTATGATCCCTCACTCTGAAAATGATAGTTCCGTATTTGAAGCAAATGTGCTCATTGTGCACTTTACCTCGCGGAGCAGCATGAGTGGCACACTCCACTAAAGAAGACATGCTTGCAGTGCTGTATTTGCACAAGTGGTAGTAAAAAAATCATTATGAATAATGACAGTTTTGAGAAATCCTCTGTTAGAGGAGTTGTTGTTATACTTAGGTTTAATTGGGGATGTAGTAGCCTAAAGGATAGCAAAGCAGAATCACTAGAGCGTAAAAATGTGGGTAGGAAAGTGCATGTGTAATGCTTTCTGCTCCCTTAATGTTGCCCTACAGTACCATCATGTTTCCCTTAACCTCTTACTTAACCCCAGCTGTTCTATTGGATTAACTCTATTGGCAACAACAGAAGAGTGTGATGGGCAGCTTCCAAGTGCAAATGTATCTAACTGTGTATGCAATTGGTACATACCCAGACACACACACTTCTCTCTCAGTGTGAATGCGTATAGCTGAATATAAAGAATGCCTAAAATGTAGAATAATTAAAAAGAAAGATGCAGTTCTTTAACTGATCGTTTCTAAATAATGTGTTTTATATGAATCTTTGTCAATTAATCTCTATTACTCCAAGAAGTTGTTTTGAGTATCGGCAATAGTCCACGGCCACACTAGCAGTCTGTGAAGCTGTATGTAGGCACATTGGTGCTTTGAGTGCTAATATCAGCATTAGCATTTAGCAATCCCCCAGTTACCCATTGTGATATTTTAGTACAGAGCAATGTGGTGAACCAACCAACAGACCAACATTGCCATCAAGTTTGACACTTGCTGTAGTGAACTGAGATTGTTAGTGTTTATAGTAGATTCTAAGTTTTAAAATGTTATCATCAAAATATACTAAAATATGCCTAAATACACAAATAGTTTATTGCTACTGCAGTAGTGTGGCTGTATACATGCGTTTCTCGCAACAACTTTCATAAACTGGTTGTGGTTCCACCTCTGAAAAGCTCGTAGTTTACAAAGAAAAGGCCAAACGATTTGGTACACAACACAAAACTGCTGCACAGGCTAGTACAGTAACCAGTCTTCAAGTATTTGAATTAGTTTTTCACTGCAATCTCTGGTTGACGGTTTTATAGACAGCATCACTGATGGGTTTAGTTGGGTTGAATCAGAAGTTTGCTCTGTTGCACCTGTGACCTCACCCAGCAGTGATGTCACAGCGTACTGCTGCTTTCCGGTCACAGTTGGAGATCGGCATTTCCCCCTGTACATTTCTGACTTCAGACCTCAAACCCTTCCAGGTGCATGATGCCAAACATGACTGACCATGACAAACTGATGTTTCTTTGTCAAGTGTACACACAGCTGAACCCTCAACATTGCCCATGATGTTAATTAAAAAGATGGCAGTTTTAATGAATGAAAACGAGTGACAATAAATATACATTACCATTAACTGTGTTCCTGTCAGCAACATAAGTAGGCAATTGGCCATAAGTCATTAAATATTCTATATTTGTAATGTTTTCCTGAACAACTTTTGCGCAGAGAAGATTACTTTAAGAGATTATTTCCTCTAACCAGCTACCTAATAACATTGGCGACATATGTTGAAATCAATTTACATGCAGAAGAGGTTTTACTATATGATGGAATGTATTATTTTAATGAAATACAATCAAATGTACTTTATGTTGCGTTTGAGTTGATGGTTTAACATTTACTATGTTCGCCTCCTGGGTGCTGCCATTGTTGTGTGATGTCAGACAGCTGCAGCTTGTACTTTTTGTAGTTGGAGGTGGGAAAATGTTCGAATTCCAAGTTGTCTGGAACGCAGCACTACCCTGTACTCTTCTACTTTACTGCAGCAAGGCGAAAAGTTTTTTTCAAGCAAGATTTTCAGTTTTTGTTTGAGTAAATAAGCAGCAGTGATTAAAATTGAAATGTGACGTGTTCACCTTTAAATTCGTTCACAATGTTATTGTATTGTATTAAAATAATTGCATATTATTTTAGTGTTTTTATAGCATTATATTGCCTAAAATAATAATTTACTGACAATGTTACACAGCGTATTTTGCTTTTCTTTGTTTAAATGTTGGTGTAATTTATTAAGCAGGCTTGTGGAGTTTAGCATATCCAACAGCTTCTATTCTAGCAACTTCCTGCTGACTGTAGAGGCATTCTTGTACCATATTGTAGGACATACAGCACATGGGATTTATTTGGGGTTTTGTCACATTGTATAATGGCCTCACTCACGTAAGCATCCCATTCAAACATATCACAATCAGTAATGCAGGACACAGTATTTGCAAATTAAAGACTCACGACTCAAGGATTTCATAATTATGTAGAACCTGAACCTGAAGAAGCTTCATCAGTGCATCACCGACTGATTGTGACTACAACAATATGATGTTTAGATCACTTTTTATTCTATGCTGTTTTTATATTTAACTTCATAATGTGATGTGGTTTGATAGCGAGGTGCAAATTAGGTCATGCTTGTAAAATAATCAAAACAGCATGTCTTTATGAACAGAATGAACATTTTTAAATTTGTCACAGAAAACTGCCATTTTTTAAAGGCTGTAATCAAGTGGCAGAACATGAAAGAAAATCACACTGACGGGGACGTATGTAAATGTTGATTGTAGATGACCACTAAAGTTCCACCGCTGTCTACAGCACAAAGTTGTTGACCTTTGTCTTCTGACTTGTTGAACATCCACACATTTTCCAAAGTACCTCTGCTTAAGAGGAGTTGAATGAACTTCGGGGGAACCCGTATTTATGTGTGAACGCAGTGTTTTTTTCTACGCGTCTTTTTAATCAAAAACATGATACATCTTTCATTATGTGCTTTTGCTTAACAATTTAAAGCATGGCTTTTTAAATGAAAGAAGCTGTTGCCCCCATGCCCTTTATCAGTGTATCTAAGAAACAAAGAAAATTGTTATCCTACTGTTTGAACGTTGAGACGATAGAAGGAAAGGTTCTTCTAAAGGGTGTAAATATATGAAATGCATTTTTTTATTTAATTATAGAGCTAATAAAAGGGAGTATATGGTAAAATCAGGGTCATAATGTGCATTGTTACTAGGTTTATACCTGAGTATAGGAGGACACTGTTAAGGTCATCATTTTAAATTTCTGATATGAATGAAAGTTTAACTGGGACAATGCGACTCCTGAAAGCATTCTAGCATTCAGCTAGAGAGAAGAATATCACTCTGTTGGATTTGTTTGAACTATAGAAACACTCAGGCTTGTACAGTAGTGTCATAGAGTGGAAGTTCTTCCCTCACAAACAATTTTGGCCTGTTATCAAGGTACCCGCGGAACTGACATTACACATTTTTTATTTTAACTTGGCTAAAAACGAGAGAGCTGGCCTCTCTGAATGTTTTGAACACTGCGCTTTGTTTAAGATAATATATACACGAGTGAATAATAAATATAAACTGCATAAGATAGTCAATATGTCCAGTAAGTTTGCCGGAGAACAGCAAACTAGCGTGACAACGACCTGCGAGTCCTGATTGGGGAGGAAGGGGCAGGCGATTCTTAGGGCTGTATCACATCCCCTATTTGGCGAGTATCTATCTATCTATCTATTGTATCGATCGATCGATCGATCGTGCCTGAACTCAAGAGTCACTCACCAGTGGGCCCAAATGATTTTTCACATTAACACAATTTTCACTGTTACTAAGATGGACAAAACGCAGTGGAGAAGGGTCAGATAAAACGGTCAGATTGGCCTCAACTCTAACAGGGCAAAAACATGGATGTTATAATGGTGACAATGCTAGTGTAAAAACGTGGTAATAATGTGTTAGCAGTAGGCTACTGTGCCTCCACTAATCAGCCTATGTCATGGTAATATTCTCATAATAATAATGGGGTAAAATCTTTGTAAGCTGTAATCTAATAATAGGGCGGCTGTGATGATGGGGTAATAATTTGATGAAAACAACGGTAACAGGTAAAAATATTGTAATAAGAAAATGCTTTTTATTAGGAACGTGTTTATATAAAATGTCCTGAAATTTCATAGATAAATGTATGCAGTTTCTCTGTGCTACAGCTCATACAATTAGTGATGCCGTCGCAATGATAGTGATATTGGTCCAGTCACTCTTGTTGAAAACAAATCGCCTGTTATTGCTGACTTACTATATTTACTGTACTCTTTTTGTCTCATCATTATGTATTGCCATATTTTTTTTCTGAATATAGTTAAAAGGTAATTAAAAGAAAAGCAAGACTTACAGTAATCTGTCGTGAGAGTCCTGGCTACAGTATGCATGATTGCATGATTGCATGACACATACACACGCGCACATGTTACCCTGCGCGTACTGTATGTGCGAGACTAGTATGTGCAATACAGTGAGAGTGAGTGCAGTAGGGGCTGTGTAGTTTGTGCCAAATTTCAAACATGATTTACATTCTCAATGTAATGTATTAAAACGTTGACAGGGCAAAAGGGATTCACGAGATGCTGCATTAGAAACTCAATTTCTGTGATGAATTGCCTGAAGCCACTGAATTACAAACTGCTCCCTACCACCTTCCCCGACTCACCCCCTCCCATGGCTCAGAAGTTTTTTTGTGCGTGTCAAAATCTTCTTAAACCTCTCTCTTAATCTGATCTGCTGAATGTGAGAGGGTGAAAGGATTTTCAGACTAAAAAGCATTCATTTTTCGTCTTGTTGTGCATTGCCATTTCCAAGTGCTGGGTCAGTAATATTCAAAACTTGCTGCTTTGCTCTTCCGTCTCCCCAGCACCACTCCGCTTGTCTCGGGCTTATGGATGTCCTTTCCGCTCCTACTCTTTCGTCATTATGTGTGACTGGTGAAAAGCTGCCACCATACTAAAATAAGTGTAAGCATTATTAACTAAGTAGTACAGATTGATGGTGACAAATACTTATATAGGGTACTAGTCCTGAGTTATGTACAGCTATGATATATATACCCTACATACACATAGTCACTTTACTGGACTGCATGCAATGAAACGATGAATACAGCTCTATAGCTCGTGGTGATCAGTCAGTTATATGGTGCCAAGGAAACGATTGCAAATTAGAAACAGTGTTTTATGAGAATAACGTGATATGTTTGGAAATAAATGTTACTTTATGACAATCAGGAGTTGGTTTTCGGAAAGGTATCATGGAGTATATAGTTGTTTAATGTGTTTCCCGAACACTTCCTGTCATAAGATATTAAGTATTTCTTTTATTTATTTTGTATGGTATTGTTTATTTAAGGAAAATAAATAATATATAACGGAAGGCATCCTGCAAGTAGTTTGGACCAATGTATTTATTAAGTTAAACCAAATTCTCACATATGTTGTACTCTACATTAACACCCTGCACCTTGCTCAGTCTGGTGTGTGCCACTGCTCCAGCAATATTAATGTCATACCACACAAGTGTGTTTTATAGGCATGCAAATTTAGAGCAGTGACTGCTTGACACGTCCTATGTCTCTTTTCCCTTTATTGAAGTGTACACAGTAAAGTGATCCTCCACCTAAAATCTTTTCAGTATCAAACCCTCTTCCCCCTGTAGGCTTAAAGGTGGCTGTAAAACGTTTGTAGTTTCTTTTTCCACAGAGCACTGGCTGTGGTCAGCTTGAATTGAATCCCTTATAATAAAACAACAGAATTTACAGAGGTTGGTTTTTTTTTTTACCACAGTATACGAATAACAAAACTTCTGGAACTCTTCCACCATGAAGTGTGAGACCTCCACAAGGATAAAAACTGAGGATTTAACTCAGAAATTGGATGAATCACAAAAAATGTCTATTTTGTCCAATGGATAAGACAGTCTCAACAGTTCAGCAGATCCTTGTATAGATGTATAATGCATAAAGACTATTATGTGTGCCTCCAGAAACAACAGCCTGCAACATTTCAGCATGTCAGTGAACCATCGGGGCGGCGTAGTGGTGCAGTGGTTAGCACCGTCACCTCACAGCAAGAAGGTCGTGGGTTCAAACCCCGGTTGCCCCGTCCTTTCTGTGTGGAGTTTGCATGTTGTCTGCGTGGGTGCTCCAGCTTCCTGCTACCATCCAAAGACATGCAGGCTAGGTTAATTGGTGTCTCTCAATTGTCCTTAATGGATGATGGACTGGTCCAGGGTGTACCCTGCCTTTTGCCCAATGTCAATGTAGCTGTCACCGCAACCCTGTACACAGGATAAGCGGTTGACGATGGATGGAACCATGGAACCTGACACTAGCTGACATAAGAATTTAATAATTGAAATGAGCATGAAACAATGTTACAGTTCTCAAGTCTATTTATAGAGCACATTTAAAAACAAAAGATGTTGACCTTGCAGACATTTTATTGACACGGAAAGTTTTACTTTCTTTAATGGTGTGACAAATGTTTATTGAGCTTTTGGTTTTGCACTTTTAGCAAATTGCTCTGGTACATAAATGATAGAAATGCATACAATATTGGCCCCTAGACGAAATAAGAAGGCTTAAGGCCAGTGAGTTGGGCCTGGCAGCTTCACATTTTATTATATCATACTGTTGCAGTTTTCTAAAAGAGTCTGTTGTGGTCTGTCTCTTACAGTATATTTTAATCTCAGCTAAATCTACATGCTTATAATTACATTTCCTACTTAGCTTTGTTACTTTTTTGTTACGACTTGGGCTGTATGGCTGCTTGGGAGGTGTGTTCTCTCTGTGCAGGGGGCGTGGTAGCTGGCTCGGCACCTGGCTCTCCTCCACACCTGCAGCAGATCAACTCATCACCACTGTGCTCTTAAGCTCCAACTTCCTCCAGGGCCGGTGCCAGATTGTTTTTCAGCATCCGTTTTAACAGTTGTCGGGCCTGCTCAGACGGTTCTCGTTCTACTCAAGCCTTCGCCTTAAAATTGGTTCCTAACTGTTTTTTGTCTCTTCATTTTGTTTCCAGACCTCCGCTGCCTCGTGCCCCCTCACCTCGCCAGCCACACTCCCAGCCTGGCCTTTCCAACCCTTGCCTAGTTATTGTTTTTGTTCTCAAGAATAAACCCTTTTTTCACACCTTCACCGGGTCTGTGTTTGCACCTGAGTTCTACCACCACCCAACCTTAACATTTTTGTCCCTAAGTAGGCCACTCATACTATAGTTCTTGATACCTTAACAGTCACCACGTTCAAAGCAGATCTATAATATATTAAAGTATTTACAATGTGTCTGATTTGCAGATCTGTTTTGCAGACTGCTACACCTTATGGCCATGTAGGGTACCCACCCATAAAAACTAAATGTCTGCCTTCTGGATTTATTTCAGCATTGAGTGTGGTGTGTCAGAAATAGGATAATAAAAATATAAACACTGAATAGAGAGCTAGAAGATAAACACAATAAATAACTGGAGGAGGAAAGTACTTCTTCACACCAATGTCTGATTCATTGTTCTTTGGGTTCATGTTTTATATGGATGATGGTGCCGGCCTGTGTGATTGTGCCTCTCTGCATTGTTCTTGTTGATTTACAGCGCCAGTACAATGGTGTAATAGGAGTTTGGCTTTGCTGCTTGAGAAGAGGTTTTGAGTAATGCAAGCAGGGTCTTTTGTTTGTGAGCTTGATTGCGAGGAGTGGGGAAGCCTTGGAGCTGTCATCCCAATAAAGAAAGCTCCTCTGTACAGTTAACACCAACATCCAATCAAAAGGGGGGGAAACAGATTTAGTTCACTGCTGTTTGCTTTTCACACAGAAAGGCCATGCATTAATGGAAATCCAAATATTCCAGCATTACCAGAGGATGATAATGTAAATTCAAGTTAATATTGGTACAATGTGTGTGTGACAGTTTGCCATAATGCGCTCTTCCTGGATTAGTCTTTCATTAAACAGGTTTGCCATGCAAAGCCACTGTCAGATTTTTGTCAAGGAGGACAGAAAAAGAGAGAAAACAGTGCCAGCAGAAGCTCTTACAATTAAATTCTGCAGCCTGATTATGGTGACCAGTTTAATCTCAAGCATGTGAGTTCCTCTGTAGATTTTAGAGCAACAATTCTTTGCAATAATAGAACAGAAAGACAGGTTAAACAAAGGACTGTATTAAAGCGCTCTGTTTGGTTTAAAAGAAGCTGGGAAGCATTGTCAGGAAAATTATGTTGTTTCACATTAGATGGTTTAGAATAACAACATCTATTTATACCTCTTTTTTATTCCTTCAATGTGGTGTCTGTTTACTTTGCAGTGTTCTATAAAATGAGATATGAGAAAAGGATCAAGTGCTATTGTGTTTAGTGTGCAGAGATCGCGCAGAGATTTATAGCTTTTGTCTTGAATATGCATTTATTGTGTTATAAATATTTAGGAGTCTGCACACAATTAATATTCAATGTAATGCTATGTACATTCATCAAAGGGGTTCTCTTTCTGTCTTATATCATAAAGTGACCATTTCCCACTGAAAATATAATAATAATAATAATAATAATAATATAAATGTTTAATTTTAGGACATTAACTTGCTTAACCTATTTTTAAGATCATTTTGCCACTTTTTCCCTCTTCAATTTAGGTTATTTGTCTTTTTAATGACTGTTAAATCTTGATGTAGTTCATGCTGGAAATATTTCTCAAATGCAACATGAATGGCTTCTAGTTTCGGACTCCCATCCTTTTTTTGTCTTCTGTTTGTTCATATGTTTTATTCTGGCCTTTATATCTTGTCCCATACCTTTCTAATATTATTGATATGTTGTGAGTAATTTCAAAATAAGAACATGTTTTTCTAATTAAAATGTAACTCTGCAGTGTTTAAATGTATCAAACTAAGACAAAATGACAACAGTCACACTCAATTTACTCAGCTCCCTCTAGAGTCAGTAATGCATGTGGGCTCAAATGCTGGTCATCCCAAGAACTTTTTATTTGCCTCACAATGCGTGGTCAGTGTAATCTTCAAACTGTCACATTAGTTTGAATCCAGAAACACTTCACACACCGTGAAACATTTAAATCAAGTATTTTCCCCCAAACCAGATTACAAGTCTGATTTCAGTCTCTTTATCTGACTACTGTACACACGGCAGCTTGGCAGTCACACACGCACGCACGCACGCACGCACGCACGCACGCACGCACGCACGCACGCACGCACGCACACACAGTTTCTTGAAGGATACAAATCCCTGATGAAAAATAAAGATCAACACAGCTGCCACACACTATTATGATACAAAATGTAGTTTGGGCTTATCTCGGTCATAACAAATGACATAAACACAAACATTTAACAACTTTAAATATTCAAAACGTATGCTGTTATATCGCCTGATGTGACAAGAGCTCTAAGAAGGAATAATCCTCTGTGATCCCATGATCCTGTGTGGTGTGCCTTAAGTTGAACTTGTTTTCTTAATCATTGCGCATTACACTGTATTATTTTATGCCACCAGGTTTGGCACATAGTGGAAAACGTCCTCCTGTCTACGAGAACGAAAAGTTGTCTCTACTGATGTTTGCACCTTGATAAGATACATTTCAGCATCACATGCATATCACCTGATCAAGTGAGTGTACTTGGCTTTATAAATAAATCACAGCAGTGGTGGAAAGTTACTCAAGTACTGTATCTAAGTAGAAAACAATTTTGTGGCACACTTCTCAAGCGCCACACTATGAAGGTCTTCCAGGAGAGACTGTCTGAAAATGCGCGGCGGTATGCCCATATTAACACCAAATCACGTCTCCCTCCTCTCTATGATAGCTGTCGTTTCACTCCGCCTTGGAGTGTGGCCATTTGGAACAACTATAAACACATTTCCGGCGTAGTTGGACAACACGCCTTATGAACTAATATTGAGAAAGCACAAACATCGAAATCATATATGATCAACACATAGAATATGATACATTTTATAGAATAAACTCCCTAACTGCATATACTGTAAGATAAAGTTAAAATATAAGAAAAGCATTTTAAAGAATCAATGCTAGAGATATCATTTTTATATTTCCAATGCTTTCTTCTTTCTTGTCAAAATCTGGAACCTACATTATACCCACAATGCAACTCAACTCCCGACATTTAGATCAGCGATTCGGGTGTGTGATGCTAGTAGCGGCTAATGTAGCATCAGACTTTCTAACTCCTTTCTAACGCCACACCCACGCAGCGCTCTGTGGAGCCACTACTCAACCTATACTCCCCAAGACCTGCAAACTGACTTTCATGCGCAAAATCGGTGGAGTTCAGCTTTAATTCACCACTAATATAAAATCTAAAATAATATAACTGAAAGCGGTTGTTCTGCACAATGAACACTTACTTTTCTGATAATATTTCTGTACTTTTACTTAAACCTGCATTAGCAGATTTTTTTGCCCACTTGGAGGCAACACTGATGTTGATGCAAACCTTGACATGGCTGATGTTGCAGCAAGTAGTTGCCTGTTTACACATCCAGCAGATACGAGGCAAATTTTCATCATGTTTATGGCCGCCTGGCAAATGTAAGTCCAATTCACTCTCTTTTTAGTTCTGTTTTAGGCTTCACCATCTCCTTAGAAAAAATGTTTTCTCTTTTTGTTTATATAAAAATATTGACTCTAGCGGCTTTAAGTAAAATTATGAATGCAGACCTTTTACTTGTAACCTTGTACTTTTTACTCAAGTAAAGGACTACTCATTCCGCCACTGAATTTTATTTTCTGCAAGTGTAATTACTTTTTTGTTTTTAGTTATTAAGTATTTAAAAATATTTTCGGTTATTAAGTATTTACAAAATATGAAAACCAAAGCATACTGCTGGCTTAGTCATATTATTATGATGTCTGGACAAAATGCCACTATACGTAATTCTTGTTCATATCTGAGTCTTACATTTTTCCACCCTGCAGTCACATTTGTTCAAGGATTTGCTGTAGGGTACATCTAGCGCCTCATTCATTCATTTCACAAGCTACATTGTACCTGTTTGGGTAAAAAATGGCGCATAGTAACATAAGTTTGTTTGACTGCTTTTGTCATCATCGCCTTCAGGACACACAAGCATCATAAATACTCCATATATCCCTTCACACAATTCTGGCTTTGGGTGTGCGCTGTTTGTCACTCTTTGGAATTGATAAAAAAAGACGGGTCTCTGGAGAATGTGTTGTTACTGTCATAAAGGGAAGGCCATGTCCACATTATTATTTTTCTCATTGCGGCCAGCAGTGTGTGGCTTCTCAGAGCACTTTAATCTGCTCTCCAGCCGGACACGTGGGACTTGGCCTTGCCCCCTCGTCACCCCCAGCAGACTCGCGGTGGTAAATATCAGATGGGGCCTCTGCTGCTGCACAGGAACGATACAATCGGCATTCAGAACTATACCCAAGATAATAAGAGTTTTTCAACTGGTGGTTACAGCTAGAAAGTGGGTTGAAGGACTGTTCTGACACAAACATGCCAGATAAAATTAAAATCCTCCCTGACTTTTATATCCCCAATAGAAACCAGAATGTAAATCTACCTCAATTTTTAATTTTGTGAATTTGTGAATTTCTGTTACACATGCATGTTTGGGAGGTAAAGTTATTTTTAATTTGAGTCTTCTGAACTCTCCACTATAGGAATACATTTTCATTTTCTATTTTTTTATTTTCTCATTTAAAATTCCACTGTAGGAAACTCCTTGGGCCCTAAAGTGGCCATGTTTTGATGTCACTCAAATGCTCATTTGAAATTGCCTTGGTGGACATGTTTCTGAAGCTATTTTTCTTAGTAAGATTTTTTTTTTGCTACCTATTACTGGAAATAGAAAAAATCAGTTTACCTTTTCATGTTCCATTTACGTTCTGAAAATTCAAATGAACTTTTTGAATAGCTGTCAAATGACATGCATGGGAAACAATCAGTTATTTGATTAATTGCTTGATTCGTTGTTTGACCAAAATCATTTGTCAAAAATTTGAATAATCGAGTTGCCTAATTGTTTAAGTAATTTATTAATTAAGGAACCAGTCTAAATATTTGCACGTTCAAATTTCTTCAGCGGGAGAATTTGCTGTCTTTCTAATTTGTAAATCTTTGCGTTTTGGAATGTTGGTTGTACATAACAAGTACTTTAAAGCTGTCACGCTAGGCTCTGGGAAGAGGTCACTATTTTTTTTGAGACATTTTATGAATAACTGTATTAATCAGTAAGTCTATTTAGAATCACCCTGATCTGAAAAGTATGCAAAAATGTGTGAAAACTGAGAGCTAACTTACGTTATAAAATGCAAGAAGAAAGCTACAGAAACACTACAATTGCAGCTGAATAATTGTTTTCCTTTCATACTGACTGACACTTATTGTTATTCCTACTTGAGCACCGTTTTGTTATTAATCAGTCAGGTCATGTGGTGAGTGCTGTCACTGCAGAAATAGCTTTAATATGGACTACCCCTCTGGGACAAACTTGGTCATTAACTGTAATGCCATTTGCTGCCACAGAAACCTTCCACCCTCCCTTTTTACCCCCTTCATTGATTCCAAAATCAAGAGGCAAACGACTCCCAAGACATTTAAGCACACTCGGTTCACCTCCTTGGAAACTAAAGGGGCTGGATCAAGTCTTTTGTCTGAACTCTGACCTGCTACTCCTCTGCGCATAATCTCAGCCTGCCCGAGGACATGGGACTCACTTCACCTAGGCTAACTGTCTTAAACAATTTGTGCCTTGTTAAGAGCATGTGGGCACATAATTTACAGCGGGGGATGAAGGAGGGGTGAAGGGCATTGAGCGATAGAGAAGCAAAATGCCTGTGATGAAGACGAGGGGAGGACAGGTCAGGTGGCGAGCTACATCTTTAACATAGCTGCTATTGATTTTAGATTCTCCCCATGGGACAGACAAAATGTCAGATGCACAGTGTGAGTAGTTAGCACATCTTCCTGTGTCTATGTGTGTGTGGGGATGTTGGTGGTAAGCAACAGACTGAATGCATATGGTACACAAAATACACATGACTTGTCATTTTATATCTAATGAGATCTCTCGTACGAAGCTGACAGCAGGCATGTGTGTGCTGCTCTTTACATTTGGGAGGACTTGAGGTGGGCTCAAAGTCAAATTTTAAGTATATATTAACACATATTAGGTGTGTGTTAGACCTTTGTACATATTTTGTCAATATTACAGTTACCAAAAATAAGATAATAAAGCTTTATTTAGTTTCTGTCCCCTGCATTAGTGTTCCAACGGACACGCAGGCAGTTAATCAGATCAATCGACCTTGTTAGCCTTTTGCCCCATATGTGATTTGAACACTTCCATTACTTCCATTACTCCGTGTTGTGATTGAAATCACGGTGAAATATACGGAGCGCTGAGGTCACAGGACTATCTGTTGCTGTGAGTTTTTTAGTCTGGTCATTGGCCAGATTTCCTAACAGCTGGATACATGAAAGAGAGATGATAGTATGTAGGAAAAGTTATGTCTACTGGGAGCTTGCTACGGTCCATTTTTCTGAGTGGAACACAAACAGCACTACAGGTCCTCCCAAATATTGAATGTTATTAGGTACCTGAATAGTTGATTAACAATGATTTGAGGGCTTGTTGAAAAAGAGGAAATATGTCTTCTCAGTCTGTAGTGCATCAAGTTTGCAGCACGTCTCTTAGTTACGGCCTGCTATCAGCTGTCAGTCAACCGCTGCTGACAAATATGTCCAACACCAATTTTATCCTCTTTTAAAACATGGTAAAATATGCTCAGTAGCTGCAGTATCATTATGGTTTATGTTTCCTTACACAAAATGTGAGGAGAATTTAAGTTTTCGACTTTAAACCTGACAGACTTGTGGATACATGCTCATGGTTTTAGTGATCTTCTTCGCTGCATTTGTACAGAACTGCTCCTTCATGACTGGATAGCTGTCAGGACTAATATTAATACCAGGTGTAAACATGGTATACATGTGTTACTTTCTAAGGGTTTAGGAAAGGCCACTTCATACTAGTATTTTCTGTAAAGAAGTAATGCACTTGTCAGAATGATTTGTCTCTAAACCGAAAGCATCAATACTGCACTTGTTCTTGCAAACAGGAACCCAGATCTTTCTATCTTGCTATCACAACTTATTGGATTTTAATCAGGCTGCCTTTTGGACAAATTAGACCAGATTGAAACAGTTCATTGAAATACTGCGTTGAGCCATAGACGAGAAGCATGTTGAAATGCTTACTTTTCATTAACTACCAATTCACTATTGTATATTGAAGAGGTCAGAAAGGAATGCCTGTACAAGTACCAACATTATATTGGTGTAGTAAATAAAGCATGAAAACCCTCTCTGAAAAAAAAATAATACTTCTAATGTCTGTTGAAGTAAGCAATAAGGCATTGAAAATGATCCATTTAAGAGAAAAAAATATTACCATTTGAAATGGACTCAGCTGTTGTCTGTTAATTAGATGTCCTTGAGAGATATGGGTTGCCTACAAAAGCAACAATAGATCTTTTCATCATTTTTCTATGGCTTTGCTATTTAGGCCTTCCCTTCCAGACTGTTCAAGGCAACCACTAGCCCATCTTTGGGCAGTGCATTTTTTTTGTCTTCATCATTTTATATAATTTAGAGTCACTGTTATCCTTATCTAGATATTTCAATTACATGGATTCTTTGCCACAATGTCATTCATTGAATCACTGGTTTGCACCGTATTTTTGGCCCACTGTGAATAAGTAATGGTTTTGCAGAGCACAAAAGCCACCACTCGTTTCTGTATAGTATGTGGTCCACTCTGTGGCTATCAATAAGGTCCAACATGAATTTTATTTAATTCATGATAATATATCTTCAGAATTATAATTATAATATTATAACAATAACAGTCATCTTGTATTGTATTATATATATATATATATATATATATATATATATATATATATATATATATATACTTCCACACATATATATATGTGTATATATATGTATATATTTATATACATACACACACACACACACACACACACACACACACACACACACACACACACACACATACATATGTGTGTATATATATATATATATACACATATATGATGTACTGATCTTATATATATATGTATATATATATGTGTGTGTATATATATACATATATATACATATATATGTATATATATGTATATATAATATATATTTATATATATATAGAGGCAGCATTTTAATATTGTAGCTGGTCAGATAGCTACTTTTAGCAATTTCTCATACGGATGGACAGTTTAATCTTTAATGCATCATATATGATGTACTGATCTTATGTACTGCATGTATAATTTGACTCTGCACAGTAATGTTAGCTGTCAGATAAATGTAGTGGAGTAAAAAGTACAATATTTACCTCTGAGATGTAGTGGAAGTATAAAGTAGCATACAATGAAAATACTCAAGTACAAGTACCTAAAAACTGTACTTCATTACAGTACCTGACTAATTATACCCCACCACTCTCGACAGATCCTTAGTTAAACCCATCTTTTGAATGTTACAAAATAGACAGAGCATTACTGTTTGTCAGACTGGATGACACTTTACTATGAAATTTATCTTGTGTCCTCGATCATTTAGCATTTTCTTTTATTAGCTGCTGCCTAGAAAACTGGGGGAAATGAGTCACCGAACAAAATGGTACTCCTTGTGTGATATTCACAGTGACATCTTTATTTATGTCAAATATTCCGCCATTGCAAATTTTTATGGATAATGTTTAGTTGGGTGCATCAAGAACCAACTTTGTAATGTCGTAGTGAGAGGGGAGACTTGACGCAGCAGTCTGGTGAGCATAAGAGGCTTCCCTTCCCTGAATCAGTAGTGCACAGAGCAGGTTAACAGTCCTGCGCCCAGGGAGATGAAAAAGCATAAATTAAAGCGCTCCCTCAAGGAGAAGAGGGGGTGCTGGGTTACCAAGGCATTATCAGCGCTGGGTGAGAAGCACACAGAGCTCAGTTTCATCCTCATGTTCTTTGTTAACACAAAGGGGGTCACCTCCATATGAAAGGAAATATAATAACACACAGACCCTCACACAATGGTGGACTGCTGACAAATTCTCACCTAATTCTGCCCTTATATTCACTATTCTAAACTTGGGCTCTTTCAGGGAAAAGCATCAAGGCTATGGTGATACAGTCTACAAAAAAACCCAAAAAGGCTGTGTGGAATACAATATGTTTGCTGATGAAAAAATATAGCACGGAAATAAAACAAGCATGCACATGCTCACTTGAGAAATGTTTTAATTATATACAAAAGAATGTGGCTAATAAAGGAGGGAATTAAGGCAAATACTCTGAGCGATTGTGGGAATTTGGCCAAAAGGAAATGAGTTGCCTCACAACCTCTCTATCCCTCTCTCTCTTCCTGCCTCCCTCTCTCTCTCTCTCTCTCTGTCTCCTTCTCTCTTTCTCCCTCTCTCTCCCCGCCATTAAAAAGCCTGCAACTTCAAGCAGTTTTTTAATCAGCTAAAAAACATATGTGGCTTTGCAGCTAAGACAGCTTGCCCAGGCGCTGATAAATGCCTATCACTAATTTGCATACGGTAGAAGCTACCCTTTAATCAGAACCTCTAATCCCTGACGGTATTAATGATTTTTTTTCCTCCTCGTATAGTATCATGTTTGCTAATTCCAAAGTGATCAGCTTCTTGTATGCGTCTCTTTTTTTGTGCTGGCATAATGGCCGAGTTGAGAACTTCTGTTATCCTACTTTGGCACATAATTAGGACTACAAAGGGGGACAAATCGCGCTGAATGGGACTCACAAAGAAGAGCTCCTTTTTTCAACCCCTTCGTTTCTGCTGAGCTCTCGTTAACAGTTGTGTCACTTCATATATAGCCACAGAAATGGGGAGAATTTGATGCCAAATCTTGAGTACACGACAGCGCTTAAGAGTTCTGCCCAGGCAGAGAAAAAATATCAAAATTTACCATGTAATTAAAATGTCTATCACCCCTCGGCTGGTTTAGAGGTTGCATTTTCTTCTTAAAGTGGCACTCTAGGCTATAAAACATTCCTCTTAATTTCCTTGCTAAGCACCTTGCACAGTGCTTGTATTTAACTCTCACTTTACTGGCTTAAAGAAAAAAAGACCAAAGTTTGTGATACGCTGAACAAAACTAGTGTGATGAGGATCATTGCAACATTTACAGCATAAGATTCGGTAAAATATTCCTGAGATTTACTGAAAAATGAAGGGGTATGGCCTGTAGTTTTGGGTCATAATACTGTTTGTGGGAGAAGCGGATTAAAAATGAAAGGGAAAAAGAAACAGAGTGTCAGCTAGGTACACACGACAGCTGATTTATACAATTCATTTGGGCCATTACTTTTCATTAAAGATCAAATGAAATGGGTACTTACTTACTAAGAGGCCTTTGGGGAGCTGAATTGCAGAGAAGAAAGAAGATTAAACTTTACATTCAGCCCCAAATTTAATTCAGAAGTAATCAATCGCATAATGGGCCAGCAACTGTAGCCGGGGTGATTGAAATGAAATTACCATATTTTTAATCTTAATTTTCCACACTGTTTATCTGACACTGTCAATATAAAATACAAACAGATAATGAAATAGCATTATATTGACACTACAATCATCTCTCGAGCAGCCCTCTGTGATTAAACCGCTGGAATGTTTGATTACATTTTGTTGGCTGACATTACAAATGACACGGATGCTTCGCCGAGACTTGCTGCCGGCTGGAAAATGAGCCTATCCATCAAGGACTCCTGGCAGCTTCTCCCTTCCAGTCGATGGCTACTGCCAACGGTCTGGGCACCCTTCTGTCAAGCCGTTTAGCACCCTAGAAGAGGGAGGGGGTGGGGGTGGGGGGTGCTGTGAAGGAGGCTGAAAAAGATGGGGGGGACAAGGGGGTGAGACGAGTGATTCACGGCTCCCTTGCTCTGCTAATGATACAAAAGCAAAGGAGTCACAGAGTGGGAGAGAGAAAAATGTCCCAGGCAACATATCGCCCATGCAGGTGTCTCTTGGCGTACCATAAAGGGACCATAAAGCCCTCACAATGCAAGGCCCACAGTCTGCAAATCAACAGCTCAGCTGCTGCCCTGGATTAGGACTGCACTGCAGCCATCAAGCCCTGTCCACTGCTATACCTAACGGCATGACTAGCCTAATTACTTTTTAAGGGGCTCATCAATTTGCTCTTTGGAAATTTGGAGAGAACTTCAACAGCATCAGGGACAATCATTTTTATAAAATACACACGTGGAATTATCCGTTTTATTTCGTTGTAAGTTTATTTAACAACTTTCATGCTCAAGTTTGAAGGGACCTAATGCTCAGTGTTCAGTAGCTTAAATTATTATATAATGTAATCATCTCAAATGGTCTCATTCATGTTCATACTTTACGTCTTCATCGCAAACACATTGATGATGTCTCCTCAACTTTTAGTATTTGCATACCTAACATATATATTTATATAATTAAATTGATTTATTAGGTTGTGGCACTGCTCTCTGACAAATTACAAATAATTATGACAGTTTGAAACACTGAACTGACCTTGGAAATATTGTCAAATGAATGACTGTCTTTACCCCTGATGCAAAGGCCCCGTGTGGAAAAATGAACATTGCCACATTATCAGTGCAACAATTCACCATATTGGAGTTAAAACTAGAATATGAATTCAATCATGCATACAACACATGGCTATGTGATGAATATTTAAACCATGCATGGATATTGGCAGTCACTACAAAAATGTTTAATTATCTAAAGATTAATGGAATGCATCGTTAGCAGAGAAGAAAGATTTACTCCACTTTACCTTACTTTTTTTTTTAGGACAACATATATTAATTTACATTAATATGATGCAAATGTGTCAGATGAAGACAAAAGGCAAATTTTCATCTGCTGTCCCTGGGCAGGTTGATATTGTACATTAAAACAAACAAACAAGACAGTCACAAAGCAGACAACACGATCAACATCATCAACAACATCAAGAAATTTATCATTTTTTCATGTGGGTATGTTTGAGGATTAAGTTCACATGAACCAGGTCTATCGATAACAAACCAAAAGAAACAAACCAACAACCAACTGGTGTTTAATGAATCATTTATTGCATCACTTCATCAACTACATGCATGAATTTATCAACTATAAAGTTTGCAGTATCAACAGAAATAAGTGGATTGAATCACTATAGATTCAGGAATAATCATATAAAATAATAAAATACTTTAAATCCATCAAATCACAATTGTTTAAAGAGAGAGAGAGAGAAGAGAAAAGGTTCTCCTCAAATACAGCTCTTTAACTCTGTCATTAGGTCTATTCAAAAACAGAAATGAACACTACTGATGCTACGTTTCACAAATGAGAGCTGCAGTTAAAGAGACCATCCAAAAGATCCTCAATGGTACCCTGAAGCTAATCTTCAAAATATGGCTGATTTTAGCTTCTAAATGACAGACAGATTAGTAAATCTTCTGCATTGTCCATCAGCACAGACACACTGTGGCAACACTAATCTATCCAACCACCTGTTGATGTGACACAGCGTTTTCACACAGATGCTGAAGTGGCAACATCGGGTAGTGTTCTTCACCCCCCTGCTAGAGTTAGCGTAATTGTAGTGGAAGCCTATGAAATTTCTATTCCATGTCTATTTGCATGTATCCAGAACTGCTGGATTGACAGTGAAGCCATGGGTTCTTCAATGACAGGCTATTGTTATTGCAATATGACAAAGTAATGCGGAGATGGTAAAAACGAGGCGAAGCAGTCGCTCTGCAGCTATCCCAGCTGATGGATGGAGGAGCTGCTTGACAGAGAGGTATGTTACCATGGCCACACTCTTCTTTTCAAAAGAATGGCCAGTGATTGGTTAAATGAGGCTCTTACCTGGCTAAACATGATTCTGTTACTACTGCTGCTACTATTACTACCACTGCCACTACCATCACTTCTGCTGAGAGTGAATAATGTCAATGTCATGAAACTGGCAAATTATTTAGTTTCATTAAATTTTCGAGTTCAAAATATATTCAATATTTAATATATAAACATTGTTTTAGGGAAGCATTTTTAAGTCTTCATTGTGGCTATATTATATTGCAATTACTGTATCACTGAATGAAGAAATATAACTGAAACACAATGTTTTGCCTCAGTTTTTAGAATGTTAAATTGCTGCCTCTTCTTTAGTAGTACTGTAAGGATATGTCATTTTGTCTAAATAATCAAAAAGTGATTGACTAAATCAAATCAAAGTGAAAAAAACAAAAATTCTCTTGAATCACCAGTCAAATTACTATATTATATATGTATATATTTTGCACACAACGGGACTCCATAAGCATAAACAAATGGTTCATGTTTTATCTCTGAACATATCCTTTCTTACTACAATTTAACTGCAATGTAACTACAATTTGTATGCAACATTGTAAATTAAATGAAACTAAATCCAGCACTGACAGACAAATCTTCAAAGTGAGACTAAAAAAGGATGACACATTTTTTTAGTCATCAGTGTTCTCTTGTTTCACAGAATTCCTAAAGAATAAGCCACAGTGGTAGTGTTTTGGAAGCAAAGGATTGTTGTATTTGTGGAATCAGTAGTATCAGCAGTCCTGAAGGTCACGCTGATAAGACCTAGGATTTCCACCTCAGAATTGCATTGTGCTCCGACCTTGAGGCCCCCTGAAGTCGATCAAACCAGCATAATGGCTGCTCCACCACGGGACAGCCAAGTTCAGAGAGATGTGGAATAACTGAGGATCAATGTTTAGCCCAGGACCTGGTGAGGCAGAGCCTATCAACACACTGGAATTACCCCCAACCCCCCAAAAGCAGACTCACTTTCCATGTAACTTTGTACAATATTCCTGTAATGTGATGTCCTTTTGACATCTTTTCAGTCACGCATGGCCTCAGTGTGGGAACACTTAATTTTAACTTCCTATATTTAGCATTTATAAGCACTATATAAACAATTAATATGTGATTTATAACATGTTTTAATGCCATTGTCAGCAAATATGTACATTTAAAGTGCATTAATGTATTTGTTAGTGTTTCCCATCAATTAACGAGACTATGGCGGCCCAGCACAGTATAATTTATTCCACCATAGTTTCAAAATGAAGCGAAACTATTTTTAGACTTCTTATAATAACAATAACAAGACCGCTAACGTTGTGTTTTGCACCGCTGCTCCCTGCTGCTGTAAGCTCGCACGCTCACACACTTTGGCATCCGACTCGAGACAACCACTTTTCTTTTGAGGTAACTACAATAACGTTAAGAGTTTGAACAACTTTGAGGAGTTTCCACTGTCAGTTGTTTGTGACAACACGGTCACCTAGCCGCAGCTAAATTTGGAGTGCACACGTATTTGAGACTTTATGGTAAGCGCTCTGAAATGAAGCAGCTGACTGGCAGGGTTAGCGACTTTATTTTGTCATTTTCTCAGTTTACAAAGACAAGTGTTGCAGTATGAAAGTCTTATCTGAAGAGAGGCTATTAAGTCTTCATTGTACGCGATACGAGAACCACATACAATAGTATTTAAAGGTACTTTATTGTTAGAAAACCCACGCAGACAGGGGGAGAACACGTAAACTCCACACAGAAAGGCCGGCATGACCGGGGTTTAAACCCGGTACCTTTTTGCTGTGTGGCCACGGTGCTATCCACTGGACCACCGTACGAAATTAATAATAATTATTATTATAATTATTCTTTGAATTTAGGGTTGCTGTAAAAACATTAAATAAATATGCTGACATTTTCTGCTGTGTCATCAATTTTTTTACTAGAACTCAAAATTTCAAACTTTAAAATACAAAACTTTAAAATTTACTAAATTTTCTTCCAGGGGCCATGTCTCCAGAGCCCCTAGAGTGTCGAGGTCCACCGACCATAGTCTCATAAAATCCTGTGGGAAACACTGAATACTTGAATATATATATAAAATATGAAGTATGCGTTTATTATATTTATCAATTCTGTGCTTACACAATGTGGAGTGACGTGTATCCTTTTAGGAACTTTTTATGTCCTGTTATCTCCACAGAAACGTTTCCATTCACTTTCCACAGTTAGCTTTTAACGTTTTGATCACTTTTTTTTTTTAAGCATCTCAGTGTCTTAGATAACAAATAGCGATGTTAGCTAGTCATGCAGTGTAGCACCAACATTAGGGATGCAGCGATTACCGGATTACGTCACAGTTAATTAATCGTAAAGGCTCCGCCGTGCTTATCAGAGACATGGCAGAGGGACCAAACTGTGAAGCTTTATTTCCACCAAACAGACGGCAGAAGTCGGCAGCGTGGGAGCATTTCGGGTACACCAAGACTGACCAGGGCGTTACTGAAGATGATGGATCACCTGTTCAAAAACTTGCCCTTAGCAGCAGCGTGCTGCTAAAGGAGCGAATAACTACATCAAATTTGATGCAGCACCTGCGGGATGACCACCTAGCATTGTACGCCCAAGTAAAGGTAATACATAATAACTGAGTTAAATAACGTGGCAAATTGGTAGGGGATTAAATATAAACTCACTTACAATCGATGCCGTAGCGGTGAGTGTCAAGCTTTCAGTGCAACGTAAACAAACAAAGCAGCATGTAACCTTTCAGACCCACCGCAACGACAGCACCGCTTCGCTATGAAACATATTATTTTCAATGGCTTGTGCCTTGCCACGGCGCTTTTGTTGCTGCGTCGAGCAACACTTGCACGCCGCTGTCAAAGCAGTTGAACTTTTGCTCTGAACCCACCTTCCAGTGCAGGACTTTTTTGAAAGAGCCTTTATGGAAGACAGAATGTTGTCCTCTCAAGACCTTCAGTCACTGAACAGTTAACGTTACATCCTGTTGCCTCCTCCTGTCTGTGTTGAGAAAATGTTAGGCTTTGTATGTTAATATGGCAGGTGTAAAACCCTAACATAACATCAGGAGCTTATAAACTTACCATACCAATTACCTGCATTTCAGCTATTAATAACACTGCATGAGAGATGTTCTCAATTTCTTTTTATCATTTCCACTAAAACTTATATGTCTGGATGAGAGTTGATGACAGTAATAGTTCAGTTTATTCCCCTTCTTAATCACATTTCCCTCTCCCTGGGGAGAAATAAAGTTAATATTGGTCTTAAATAAATAATAATACTCAAATATGTATAAATGTTAATATAGTTAAATATTAAAAATCAACTTATTCAACTTACTTAACAAGTAATTACCACTGTTGTTAAATTAATTAATGCATAATAATCGTGAAACCGTAATTATT
>NC_060154.1:27785206-28038342 GCF_021292245.1 Micropterus dolomieu
TAAATATAAACTCACTTACAATCGATGCCGTAGCGGTGAGTGTCAAGCTTTCAGTGCAACGTAAACAAACAAAGCAGCATGTAACCTTTCAGACCCACCGCAACGACAGCACCGCTTCGCTATGAAACATATTATTTTCAATGGCTTGTGCCTTGCCACGGCGCTTTTGTTGCTGCGTCGAGCAACACTTGCACGCCGCTGTCAAAGCAGTTGAACTTTTGCTCTGAACCCACCTTCCAGTGCAGGACTTTTTTGAAAGAGCCTTTATGGAAGACAGAATGTTGTCCTCTCAAGACCTTCAGTCACTGAACAGTTAACGTTACATCCTGTTGCCTCCTCCTGTCTGTGTTGAGAAAATGTTAGGCTTTGTATGTTAATATGGCAGGTGTAAAACCCTAACATAACATCAGGAGCTTATAAACTTACCATACCAATTACCTGCATTTCAGCTATTAATAACACTGCATGAGAGATGTTCTCAATTTCTTTTTATCATTTCCACTAAAACTTATATGTCTGGATGAGAGTTGATGACAGTAATAGTTCAGTTTATTCCCCTTCTTAATCACATTTCCCTCTCCCTGGGGAGAAATAAAGTTAATATTGGTCTTAAATAAATAATAATACTCAAATATGTATAAATGTTAATATAGTTAAATATTAAAAATCAACTTATTCAACTTACTTAACAAGTAATTACCACTGTTGTTAAATTAATTAATGCATAATAATCGTGAAACCGTAATTATTCCTCTGATTATATTCGTACCAACAAAATCTCTAATCCTTACATTCCATTAGTAGTTAGATTTTTGTAGTTATTCTAATGTTAGATCACTATCGCTCTTTTTTTGCTTGGAAGAGCTGCTCAATTTCGCAGGAAGGTATATGTCAGTCACTTTCATTTTTGGCAGCTCTTCCAAGCACTGAGTGTAAAAAAAGTGACCTGATGTTAGCCAGCTAAGCTGTGAAAATTAGGCTAACATACAATGAGTGACTAGCTAGTGTTGCTAACTGTTATCTTATTCAAGAAACTAATGTGATTATCAAAATGATCAAAAACACTACATACAATAACAAACAAGTAAATACTGTTAACAAGAGGCCTATGTAAAAAGCTAACTTTTGATCAGTCTATTATGATCTATTAAATGTGACATTATAAATCAGGGCCAATAAACATTCCTATGGCCCCCGCTTGACAGTTAATAAATGGGTTCATATATATAATATAAGGTATAATTGTTAATTAATATGCATGTATTATACATGTATGTATAATGAAGTAATAGTACTATTATAAACAATACTGGTTATTGCTGGTACTGTCAGAACCAGATGCTTGAACTAAGCATAGAACAGACATCCACTTTGATAATCAGTTTCAGCAGAGACAGAACATAAAAGTCTACACACTAATTCATCTCCTCAGCCTTATATCTCCACACAGCTGCTAGCTAACGTTAGCTACCCAGCATGTAGGGACAGAAGCCGCACGCTGTTCTGTCAGCTCCCGTGACTTCCTTTTAGACTGAAAATAAAAATTTTGTGCGTTTTAAAAAAACTTAATTTACGTGATGTCGACAAATATTTTCCACGCAACACCAGGGTTTGAAACATGTCCAGGGAAAGGCCCTGTCTCTGGATCACATATCACACCCTGATGCACCATAAAGTAGAAGATGCCAAGATTCACTTGGACGAAAAGAGAAGCAGTATTGACTTGGAGAAATCTAAGCGTGAAGATATGACCATTATACCAGGAGGGAAAATGACATTTAGATTGTGAGGTAGATTATGGGCACAAAGAGCACTTTATACACAGTATCTTTAAAGACACAATCTGGAGTGTCAAAAAAACAACAGAACTGGTGGACACAAAATATATCCAGGCATCCTTTTTTTGTAAAAAACAAACAAACAGAAAAAACACTTTAGTTTATTGGCATGTCCAAGACTAATGAATTAAAACCAAACATTAAAAAAACAAACACCAAATGAATGAAGACTGCTAAACTAACTCACATCTAAAATAAACATACAAGCATCTTCAGAAGGTGCACTTTACCTTAAAAACAGGGATTATACAAGGGAATCCCAGTTTATGCGAGGCAAAAACACCCGAGAAGCATGGTACAGTAACCAGTATTGATTAGACACTGTGAAACTGTTTTAAAGTCAGCGTTACTCAGTAATTTCTCTTCAAAGCAAGACACAGGACCACACGTGTTGACTGTGACTCAATGGTTAATGAACCTTTTCTGTAACTTTCCCAAAACCAAAAATCTGCCTTTCACACCCACTTCACCTTGTGATTGGCAAGCTGTGCAGGGGTGACAAACCTCTCTCAGGCTGTCTTTTTGACATTTATTACACAAATATATGGCAGTTTTTGTGTTTACAACCAAGTCCAACACTATGAATGCTTTCTGGAAGAGAAAATGCGTGGGCTTCTCACTCTGCCTTTGAGTGCGGCGGTTCAGATCAGCTATAAGCACTTGCCCAATGTGGTCGGACAACACATTGTACAAATAGTTCTTTTCTAGCATAATCCGGCCCTAAGGATGTGAAGGGCGGGGTGGTGGATGGGTGGGTAGCACGTCTGACTTTCATCAGTCAAGTTTGTGCCCTGACAAAGAATTGACATTAGGTTTTTTATTAACTGTAACCACACTCTTTTTTTCTTAAGTATTTTAGTTACCTTACCGTGACCATACCTTAATCATAGATTCTTTGCCTCTCCCAAATCATAATCATACCTACATACATGCAAACAACATCATCTGATCTGCCACCAGGATACTTAACATACTGTATTGACTGGGTTAAGGTTAGCTAAAGATCATGGTCATGGAAAAAGCAGCGTAATTGTTGATATGAGACAGGACTCAAGCACAGCCACTGGTGTCCATATCACACATTTTGTCTTCTTAACCATCCTGCCTATCCATCAAGCATCTCAACCTCCTTCCTGAGAGTTTATCTGACAATATAACACTTTTAACACTACCGCTGCTGTGACAATCTTTATTCGCACGATTGCAAAAGCTCACTTGAGAGGAACATTGTCTGCAGCTATTGGGCGCTGTATATACATAATTGTGGATGCATTATAAAAGTCATGTTGTTATCAAAAACACTAGGCACAATAAAAGACAAAACATGTTGTCAACACACACATTATTTCAGTGATGCATTCAGAGACTTCATTTCTAGACACAAAACTGTGTTGAACATATTACATTTGGAGTAGCCTGTATGAACATATGGGATTTTATTAAGCACAATTATCTCTTATTATTAAATGATTACATATTTGATGTCTTTATTCGAATGTTTTGTTTAACTACTGGCCCAAAATGTTCCTAGATCGCAAAAGAAGCCTTGATCTCTAATACAAGTGACAAACAGTAATGGCTATCAGGCAATAACATGACACCTCAGAGAAAGGCCAAGTTGTTTCACCGTTTGTGTGCTCACAGTAATGCCTCCACAACATAAAATGCTGCATTTTTTTTCAATCCTCTTGTAAAGCTCATCCTCTGCAAGCTCCTCCAAACCTTGTCTGGCCTGTTGATGTGTGTAACCTGTTGATGCCTTTCTGCTTTTATCCTTTGCAACCTCTAAAACGCCTTAAAGTTCTGTTATTCTATAATCATTTGGAACTTGTTGACTCTCTGAAACCTCCTCTTCTGCATCCTCTTGATGATGTGCTACATTTTGTCCTCTGTCTCTTCATCTCTTGAAACTGCTTCACTCTTTGAAAGATCTTTAATCTTTCATCTTTGCAAATTCCTCTTGTTCTGAGACCTCTTCCTACCCTGACTGCCCCACCAAAGCCTGCTCCCACATAGGCGTACATACCTGTAAGTTAAAATGGGAAGAGTAAATAAAAGGCATTGGTGCTAAATGGAGATACTCAATTGACTGTTTTTTGTTGTTTCATTTAGCTAAGAGCAGATTAATTTACACCAGCCTTGAAAAATATTACTGTAAAATTACATTACACTGTAAAAACACTGTAAAGATTTATTCAGTGGTGACGTCACTGCAAAACCTCAATCCACTCCAAATGATAAAGATTATGTGGACTAAAAATGTTTTTAATTTCGTTTTTTGTTTTCATAAAGTGTTAACTGTGTGAAAGAAAAATCTTTCAAGAAATACGACATCGCCTGAATGCTGCCTTTGTGTTTCTTTTCAAACAAATTTACTTCATCCCAAGGACCAAATATTTGATCAGGAGGAACTGGGATCTGGGAGGAACTGAACAAATTCACACAAAGAGACAAGGTAACCCTGGTCGTCCTTTGGTAAAGCAAATATCTTGGATGTTCTAATGCAAAGTTTTGCTCTTCATGTCAAATTGTCTTAGCCACGCTAGCACCATAGCTTTAGAGATGGCAGTGTCAGTCAATCACCACGTCCAGAATGAATTGGTAGCAATTTCGGGTTCAGAACCACCAACCATGGACAACCCTCTCTACCTCCTGAGCCAAAACCAGTCCCCAGAGGATGAATCCTACTGACTCATGATCTCCTGAAATTTCCTCTAGTGCCACCAGCAGGTCAAGGTTTTCACTTATTCAACGTAATCTTTCAACATCTACTAAATGGATTGTCACTCACTTTTGAGCAGAGATTCATGGTTCCCAGATGATGTATCCTAATGACTTTAGTGATCTCCTGACTTTTCCTTTAGGTCCACCTTGAGGTTGACATTTGTAGTTTTGAGCAAAATGTCTTGAAAACTATTGGCTGCATTGCCATAAAATTTAGACATTCATGTACCCCTCAGGATAAATTGTCTCCCTGGTTTTTTGTCTACTGCCATCGTCAGTTTTAGTTTGTACAATACTTTGCTTTATGACCAAATACCTGTAAAGCTAATCATCAGCCTCTGATGTAATTTGTGTTGAGTGCTTATTAGCATGTTAGCATGCTAACACGCTAATGATAGGCATGTTAAGGCATGTTAGCATGCTGATGCTAGCATTGAGCCCAAGCACTGCTAAGTACAAAGCCTAGCTAGCATGACTTTAAACTCTGTTATTTATTGCTCGAAGTGTGCAAAAAGTCATATGTGAGCTCCAGCCATTCTGTCAGAATTTCAATGATGGAAAAAAACAACAACATTTGAGATGACAAGCTGGCTGAGGGACAGTGGTCACTTAGGAATCACGCCACCTGTTGGAGGACAATGAGTCTTTCACATAAAGTGAGACAGACATCCCCTTACTCCCCCCTCATTTTGTCAAGGCGTAACCTTTTTCCCCCTTCAAAATACAGCAACACTTTCCAATTGAGTTGTTGTTGCTGCCATTGCTATTGGCTTTCAATAAGGCATGGGGTTATCAAAGAGTGAAGGAGAAATTGCCTTGGCTCTGCCGTAGCCCTGATTGCACTATCAGAGCCGTCAGGGAGGCTCTTTATAAAGGGAGGGCACGAGGGAGAGCGAGGTGGCGGCTGGCGTTGCCCCCCTGATAAATCAGCGAGTGCTGGCAGCCACTGCTTAGTGCAGCCAGGCAGCACTAGAGTGCCGCAGTTCAGGGTCGGTACTTGGCAAGCCCCCCTCTCAAACAGGGCTGTCTGCACCCGACCGCAGACCTCACTGCTCCCCAGGCTGATTCTCCACCGCTGCCCTTGTCAAGGTTTGTTTGTTTATCCCTGATCCCTCTCTACCCTCACCATACCATATTGTTTTCCACCATGCCAAAAAATCCCCCCCCCCCCCCCATTTCCAACTTATTCTGCCCAACTTAATTTATTAAATTAGAAAACTGTGCTGTTTTTTATTTTGACACATGCTTCCATTTTTGTTGATAATTGTTTTCTTCTTTTTTATTTGATTCATGCTGCTGTTTATAGAACCAGACAGTAACCTCAAAAACAAGTTAATGTCTTTTGTTTTTAGACTTTCTTTATGCTATGTTGGGGTTTTTAATGCAAACTGAGAGTAGTAGGAACTTCTGCATTGAAATCAATACCTGAAATCAAGTCTTTTTTGAGAGACAAATGGACATTAATTATAGAGATGTTCAAAAATGTCTCTACTGCTGGCATATTTATGGTCAAGAGGATTAAATATGTGTTTAAAGTATATATTTAGATGGTAATATCACCTTAAATCCAAAAACATCGTACCATCTGGGGAGGAAATTATGCCACCGTTAACATATCTCATAAATTTGTACTCTTCATCTCCAATTGGATGCTCAAGTTTATTACCCCCAATAAAAATCTTGATTTGTTGTGCTTTCAAGTGTTTGCTTGATAAGGTTTGAGCACAGTCATCACTTCTAGTGAATTGACAAACATCTCCCTCCTGCTTGTCTTCTATATCCATTTCCACACCACTTTCCAGAGAAAGTGTGATTCAGATTGTGCAAAATCTAATGAAATTAAAGGATCACAACACTGTGGGATTGGATGGGGTAAATTATTTAATTAATCTGGCCTCCTCCACTCCAGGTGCATTGGGTTAATGCAGATGCTCTTCGCTGCAGCTTTGAGATTGCCATAAGTGTTCAATTACACATACTTAAAAAGACATGGGTGAGGCCACACGTTGCCCCCCGTTCAGTTCAAGTCCTGATTAATTTCAGATTTATACTGTCATTTGCTTCACCCTTCTAATTTCTCTTGCCACTAGAAATCAGTTTGGAGTTGTACAGGACCTCCTCAACTTTTCTAATTAGATGGACATGAATATAGTGGTACATATCATTAACAGTGTATTGATGTAGATGAAGGATTGGGACTGCGATGGCACCTGGAGACCAACTGAGATATGAGTACCAACTGAGGCCATGTTCTTTAACTCGTGTCAAATTAAAGCATGCAAAAATATGCATTGGATCATCAAACTTGATCATTATTCGTAATGTAACCGATTTCATTTGGTCATTTCATGTGTTGGTGTAGCATGATCTAAATTACAGAGAAATTTAAACATTTGAGTGTGTGTGATTTCTGTAAGTTTGCAGATTGAATCAGAAATCAGGATCAGCTTTATTGGCCAAGTATGTGTACACATACAAGATATTTGATTCTATCTTTAAGTTTCCCTTAATGTACTTTCACACAGTTCCAAGAACAATTTCCATGAAGTCAGAAATAGACAGCTAGAAAAACAAACAGAGCTTAACAAAGCTAAGTACAAAAAGACCCTATTATGTATGACCAAGTAGGTGACCAAAAACCAAAAACATAAAATGTCTACATACAAGTCAAGTGTTCTGTAGATTATAAACATATACAATATTGCAAAGGAATAATTATTGAATAGGTAATTTAAAATGATTCTCAAATTCTCATTTTGTGTATGGAAATATAAACTTCAATGATACTGTGGCTATTGTGCATGTTTTTCCAAGTGATCAAACTTTTTTTGGACATTTTCAGATGCAATGTCTAATCTTCAGGCCTCTGGTTGGGCATTTTACTTGACAGAAGTTGACTAATATCTGAGCTGGCATTGGTAGGAGACAGGCTGTCAAATTTTGTGGCGCTGTACTGACTAAACCACGTTGTACTCTGTAAACTAAGACACTTTTGTCCTTTGTCAACAAGTCCACATAGCGGTGGTTACCTACTGTTAGCAATTTAAGACTTCTGTCCCTTGTTAAGTTTGTATTCCACTCATAAAGTAAAAGCTAGCAAGCTAGGCTATTTAGTGAAGCTAGTTTGCCTAGTTTGCTAATGTTAGCACTGAATCCCACTAGACGTTACCTTTTGTTCATGTTACATCAACACATGCTGAATCATCAGCGGCTTCTGCACACTCAGTTTCTGCATACTCAGTGTTGTGTTTGTCCCAAACTACACACTACCACACACTGTGGCTCAGGATGTAGAGTGGGTTGCCCGTTAATCGGAATATTGGCGGCTCCTCCAGGCTGCATGTCGAAGTATCCTTGGGCAAGATACTGAACCCTGAATTGCCTCTGGTGGCTGTTCTGCCAGTGTATGAAAGTGTGTGAGTGTAAGTTTCTGTTTGAGCACTTAGGCTCAGTTTGTGAATGCAGATGTAATGTAAAAGCGCTTTGAGTGTTCAAAAAGACTAGAAAGGTGCTATACAAGTACGGAGCATTTACATTGTGCAGACTACACAACTGTCAGCGTCAGCTGGTCGCTGTCTTGCGACGGCTCCAAAAAACACACGTTAAATGTGAAACGGGAAATGACGCGAACCTACACACGAGCCAGCTTTTCATTGTTATTATAAAGATAGCAATTACAAAGACAAAGAACAAAGGTGAAAGAATGGATTAGCACATGCAGGTAGCGTCTGCGATGTGTCAGTGATGCGTCACAGAGCTGTTTTGATACGTCGTTGTGTAGTTCACACATAACGACTGGCGGCCGCTGATCGATCACTGATTTACCCCTGATCACAGCCTGACTGACGGTCGCCGAGCTCACCGACCGGCGAATCGGGCTAAAACTCCTATAGTGTGAACTAGGCTTAACTTGTGTTAGTTGTCTTTCTTTCATACGTCCAAATGACCAGACTGTCAGAACTCACAGCAACATGTAGTCCTGTAACCTCAGCACTCCATTCATTACACCGTGATTTGAATAACAACATGGAGTAGCTATTGTACCAAGTCACGTGGAAATGTACGTTGTGCCTTTGTGGCTATTGGAGTGATATTTCTAATTATTTTTGATGCCCACCAACATAAATATTGTACAAATCAAATTAAAGTTCTTAATTAAATTACATTTGCTAAATTCAGTAATTACTATTTTGTACACAACTCAAAACAATTAATATAATACTGATTTCTCAGCAAAATACATTGGGATTTTTAAAAAGTTTTTACACTGACCTTAAGCTGCTTAAAATTGCCCTTTCCGTGTATGAAGTATGTGATAGTCAAAGCTAAATTCAAAACCTACATGAAACAGTTACATTTCACCACAATATTAGATAAATACCAATCCAAGAATGTCCTCATTTGTCAAAGCCATGTCAACAAGTGAGCCTGATCGTCGCTAAAAGATCCAGTTTGAACACCAGAGGCCTTTTCTCCCTCTGGCCCGCAGACAGGCCCTCCTCCTCCTCCTCCTCCTGAGCTGTGAAGCCATGGTACGCGTGGGGCCTTTTGTCTGTGCAGTGTGGGGGGCCGCAGATGTCGTTCCCCAGAGACACAGCGGAGGTTAATGATCTCACAGCCCCTGCTAAAATAAATAAATCATTTCCAGTCAGGAGTCTGCATAAATCTTCACTCAAACGGCGATTTGCTGGAGCAAGCACCACCAGTTGCTAATGACAGTTTTTTTTCTTCCTTGATTGCTCGAGGGGATAGGCTATGACACAGATGAGTTCTTTCCCTCACTCTCTCTATTCCCCTTCCCTCCCTCTCTCTCTCACACACATACACACACACACTTTTTGTGGCTATTCTAATTCACAGCATGTTTTGTCAGGGGACATTAGCTGGCTGACAGGCGTCTGGTTTGGATGGGGGGTGCATTTGTAGTGACAGTGGTAGTTGTTTCTTGTTTCAGCTGAGCTGATATTAAGAGACGTGTGTGGGGGTGCTGCTGTCATGCACAACACTGCGCAACACAACACCTCACTGAATCTCATTCTTGTACCCTGCATCCACATATGCTTTTTTCAAGTCAGTATATGCAAAGTAGACGATTCTAATAGAAACTATTTTTTAAATTATTATTTTATTGCGTTTATATGTGTGATGTGGTTTCATGCGTTCCCGACTTTACCATTATTAACTGACTATCTGAGCCTTATACTTCTGATCTGAGCAGCGGAATGAATGAGTACAATGAGGCATTTTGTATTATGAAATTAGCCTGCTAAAGCTAGATTTTATTTAATCTAATTCAAACTTTAGACTGATTTTGATGATTTTGATTTTGCATAACCTTTTTGTTTTATGCAGAACATAATTGATTAGTTGATTAATCAATTAGTCAAGTAGCTTTAGTTTTTTTTTCAACCAAAAATGCCCCAAACTCTCTGCTTTTCTCTGTTTTATAACATTAAACTAAATGTCTTTTCCTTTTGAAAAAAGAAAACCATTTCAACATGACACTTTGGGCTCTTGAAAATTATAATGGCCATTTGTTTTTGACTGTTTTCAGAAATTTTATGGACAATACGATTATTCATTGTTTTGAAAAATGAATTTTTAGTTGCAATCCTCATTTTATCCAATGGATCCAAAGCAGTCTTAATTATTATGTCAAATGCATTAACTTAATTCGTGTAGTGCCAAACACCATCCCCAAGTGAATTAATATAGTAATTTATATATCATGTTTATTCTTGAGCTACACAATTACAGTAAGTTACAACAAAATGACAGACAGGTTGAACTACACACAGTATAATGACACAGTAGTTGCTTGTGTCACTAATTAGAGAAGAGCTACTACTTGTGTGGCTTTAGCTATTAACTGCTTAATAGTGTCATCAATAGACATGGCTCAGTAATCAATGAAGCCATTGAGAGCTAATTAAGAGAGTCACACTCAAGTGGTACAATTTCAAGATGAATGATTTATCTTAATATAAGCATTTAAATAAAATTCAGTACATATGAATCAATTGAAGGGACAACCTGTATTTAAGAAAACTTGCTGTTGTTAATGAAATATGAATGAAACCTGGCTAATTTCGTGACCATGATCAGCCTGTTGAAAACATATAACCTACATGACAATCAGGGCATTCAGTTTCTAAAATGCTGACATGTTTGTCTTTTAATATATCACAGCAGAGTTTAACAGACATGCTTTGCTCTCACAGCACACTATCTTTGACAAAGAAAATGCATGTATGTATCTTTATTTCAAGGTGAAAGAGAAGTCAAACACACTTGCGAATTATAGATCAAATCATAAATATATTGACTGGTGAGGTTTTAAAAAAAAGCAACAACAAAGTCAATAAATAAAGTCATTACCACAGCTTAGAACAGAGGCACCCGATTTTCTCTTTTATCCTGCAACAACAAAAAGAAGAAGAAGACAGAGAGGAAGAAATAACAAAAAAGAGAGAGAGAGAAAGAATTGCACAGAGGCTTTTCTTTTCTTTAAAATGCTGCATTAGGTCTTTTCCTGCAGTCAGTTTTCATAGTTCAAAGCTGGCAGTTCAATAAATAGCTGGAACTGGCACATCTCTGTTCTTGCAAAAAGAAATCAATGTTAATCCTATTACCGGCAGTTATCACCTAGCCCAGAAACGGTGGCAAGTAAGAAAAAAAAAAGGAAAAAAACTGAGATGTCAAAGCGGGAAGGGGAGAGAGAGCGAGAGAAAGGGAGAGAGAGAGCGAGTCACCCTTCATTCACTTTCAAACACAGTTTTGATAATTTACTTCTGTAGAAGAAGAAGAAGGGTGGCGGGGGGTGGGAGGAGGGGTGCGAGCTTCAGTTACTAGGAAATGTGTGTGTGTTTGTGTGAGTGTGTGTGTGTGCGTGCGTGTGTGTGTGTGTGTGTGTGTGTGTGTGTGTGCTTGTATGCCTGTGGAGAGGGGGGGTCCAGGGCTACTGATGTATTCGCACATAATGCTTGGATCAGACCCTGCTGCTGTAAGCAAGATGTTTGAGGCACAAAACATCATTTTTGAAAAATGTTCACACCGCTTAGCAATCCTCTTCCTGGAGCGCCCTGACATCTGGCCTTTCTCCTTCTCCCCTTCTCCCACTTCCAGTCCATCCTCTTTGCTTCTCACTTGGTTTCGGGGGAATTGCGGGCTGGTACTGTGGCAAAGTGAAAGGAAATTATTACCACACTAACTGTGTAGGTGCTTAACTATTCTTGTAATGTTAAAGAAAAGTTGTTTTCAAGATGGCCAGTCCTGCTTTGAATTAAAATGATTGATTTTCAAGTAGTGTTCAGAGTGATTGAGGGGTGGTCTAGTTCTTTCCTCCCTTCAAAGATGAATGATATCATTTAATATAGGGCTGCTGCTAACAGTCATTTTCATTATCGAATAAGCTGTGAAAAAAGTGAAAAATACCCATTACAATTTGTTAAAGCCCACGATTTAGTCTTCAGTAGTCCTGTTTAGTCTGACCAACAGTCCAAAACCTTAAGATATAATGGCAACCAGAGAGGAGCTGAAAGGATTAGCCAATAAATTGATTAGCGGATCATTTATTGTTAGCTAAGTAATTTTTTAATTAAGGAAAAATAAAAAGATTCCCAGGTTCCAGCTTCTCAAATGTCAATATGTTCTTTGTCTTCTATGATAGTTAACTGAATATCTTTGGATTTTGGACAGTTTTTTGGACCAAACAAGACATGAATCCATTCAAATGTGTGGATTTGCAAATTACAATGATAATTTTTCACCATTTTCTAACATTTAATAGACAACACAATTAATCGATGAATTAAGAGAATGATCAGAGTGATTAATAATGTAAATCCTTTTTAGTTGCAGCCCGACTCCCCCTTTTGCTGAATATTAATACCACAGAAGATGTGGATTGCACTTTGAAGTGTCCAATAAATGTATATATTTAGTGCAAATAAAACTCTCACAAAACCAAACACACTGCCATTAAAAATTTCATTTCTCCAATGAACACACCAAAACCCTAGATTAGGCCTAATCACTGTCACCAGGAAGCAGAATCAGGCCCTCTCACTGGCGGATTAAGTCTTCTGTTGTTGTTGTCTTTATTGTTATTGCTGAGAAATAATTACGGCTGAATCTCATCAAAGCCAATTCAACTCTTGGCAGGACTCTGCTCTGTTTTTTCTTTTTTTCTGTCAGCGAGGAACCTGAGTTTCCCCTGCATGAAAGTAAAGATTAAAGTAGTTAAATACTCACAGTGAACTGAGGGGGAAACTGAGGCGATGCTGATGGGCTGGAGGAAAAGTCTCACAGCTTTCAAATACTCTTGTTCCAAAGAATGACAAAATACATCTTGCTGACATAGGTTTTCACCTTGACTTGACTGACTTTGTATAAATTTATTTCCTGCGCCGTGTGACCCCATTCCAGCGTAGCCTTTTCTATATTCTTATAATAAATTAGATGGCAATGCAGGGGCTTTAACATGTAAAATAGTGGTGACATGCTAAATAATGAGGCAGGCCAGAATTATGTAGTGCTGGCGTGCAGGCTCTGGGGTATTCCCAGGCCTCGGAGTAGCCCGGGCCTCCTCCACAGTGCCTGCTGCTCTGAGGGAGCAGAGGGCTGAGCGTGATGGGGGGGAGGGCACTGAATATGAAAATGGAATTAATGTACCAACGCCCAAAGGTAGATTACACTGTGGCAGCCCTTTTGGCCATGCTTTCCTCTGTTTGGGACAAACAACATAAAGAGAAACGTTTTATTCATCATGGAAACTGGTGTTTTTATTACTCCCTGGTGGAATTTGAGATGTATTATGGTGTTCTTTTTTTCTGATGCAGTAGGTCATTTCAATACAGCTCATTGAGGCATAATGTCTCGATCATCTTGCTCGTGTTTGGGCCGTTCATAGTGTGTTTTTGGGAGTCATGCACATCCAGGAGTGAGTAATGATTGCGATAAAGATGCAGAGCGGTGCAAGCGGTGTGGATTCTAGGCAGAATGTAATCATCTTACAATGACTTTGTCACTTCGGGAAACAGCAGCTGTTTGACTGTTATCATTGTTACTTTTGAATACTTGAGTATATTCGGTGTAAGAGTGTTGTGCAACCTTGAAGCTCTATGGTAAACTCTTCTGTTTTATTGCTATTGTCACAGCAGGAGACAGATTTACCAGGTTTAATACAGACGATTTTGGTTTGCAACAAACATGCTTGTAAACCTGCTTTACAACCCCCCTGGCTTTTTGTCCAGAGGGGGATTAACTGATGAGCATTGCCTGTCCTTCAGGTGACACACACAGTGCAATCCAAACTCGTATCACGCTTTATTGCCATCTCTCTCAGTAAATACAAGAGTGACTGATGATCGGTTAGCTCATTAGAACATTTAGCAAAGTCATTTCCGTTGGTATGTCAAACACAAACGCTGGCATTCTCTTAAAAGTATCCCGGTGATAAAGCCAGAGATGCTTTGGGATTTGTTACAGGATGAAAAATGACCTCATCCTCTCTGTTTTCTTTTCACTTTTTGCCAGCTATCCTGTCTGGTCCTGTCAGCAGACAGTTGCTGTTATAATGGGTGATATGTTATATGTGCGCATGCTGGCTGGATTAAATTTTTAATGGCTCCAAGGGCAGTTGTCCTGGCCGTAAAAAAACTGCTGCAACAGTGTGAAAGAAGGTTATTGCAAATACATTTCTGTTCTTCTCTCAAAGGATTGTTAGACACCTGCGCCACAACAGTTTTTGCAACTTTCTGACACTGATGCTGCAGATTAGAAAGGTGCCTCCTTTGAACTCCGCAAAACAGAGGTTGCATCAGATAAATGGCACGACAAGAGGCCAATCAGTATTCAAGGGCTGACGTCATGACCTGATGTGAGTTATGTGCGCTGATTGTCACCCAACATTTTGCACACTGTTTGAGGCTAAATAACCCAGTGTGTGGATCATAAACTGTTCCTCTTGCATGCCACCTTGAAGCGAGGGAGGCACCCCCCTCATAAACAACTCTGTCATTTTAAGTAAGCATCGCCCTGCTTACCAGGCACCTTTCGTGCGTGAGCTGCACCTAATTTAGAAGCTTTTAAATCTTCGCAAGTGTTGTTGTGAGAAATGCCTGGTTGCAAATGTCTTTTATTGAATGCTGACTCTGTAGTATTACAGGCTTGCAGATATGCCTGGTGTAATATGTCCCTATAGCTTTATCTTGTAATAGTAAAGTGTATTAATTTTCTTGGACTGGAAGAGTGTGTGAAGGGTTAGAATTGACTCTATTTGGGATTGGAGCGACTTGCCACTGACTCCAAACATGGTTTTCACGCAAGGACTGCAAAAGATGAAGCGGGGGGGGAAGAAACATGCTTTCATTTGGTAGATTTCTTAAGTAAGCTTACCGGTTTATCACAATCCATCACGAGGAGTGGGATCTGAGTAATTAAAGACTTTTCCAGGAGTGGCATTCTTGAAATTGGAATTGAAAGTCCTCTTAGCATGGTCACTAACAGGGATTCACCTATGAAGTTGTGCTTCAGACTAATTTACTGTGTAATTGGAGTACCATTTGAAAGAGAGCTATTCTCAGTCACAGCACCAGCCCAGTGTGTTTGTTATACATACAACACAGAAGCAGACTATTACTATGTGAATTAAATGAAGGTGGTATAACATGATGTGAACTGTCGGTCTCTTAGCTGCGTTCTTTACATGACTGTGTGTCATTTTATTTGCACGTAGAGAATTCATATCTCTCACCTTTTTGTGATTGGCATATGGACAGATATAATAAGCCAATAGAAGTGCATCTGTCAGCCACTGCAAGTTTTTTTGTCAGCCTTAAAAAAAATGTAAAGCAAAAATCAGTTTGCACAGAAATTTGGAAATAAATACATTTTCTGCTTTAAGTTTAGCATGTCAGTGTTTATTATAGTTTAGAATAATTATTCTGTCGTCTGTATATTAGGATAAATAAGTTCAGTCCACCTACAAATTGTCCTTCGAGGGTGTTTAAAGTCTATCCTAAAATCAAGCTGACTAAAGGGTCTTCTATTTGCTCAGATAAAAACACTATACACGCCTCTCTAAGCTGTGAGGAAATGGCAAAATGGAGGAGACTAGCGGTGGTCTCCCAAGTTTGTACAGCAGTGCTTTTCCTGATAATGCCACACATTCGGGTTTCTGCTTTCAGTAGCCTTCGCAAGAGTGCTCCAGTCTCACACGGCACTTAAGTGTGATTAATAAGGTGCAGTGTTGTATGTGTGAGTGTGTGTGTGTGTGTGTGTGTGTGTTTGGTGGGGGGGGGGTTGAGGTGGTGGTGGGGGAGTTTATGTCAAGATAAACGTGGAAATGACCTAGCAGTCACCAGCTTTTTCCTTTCGGCAACTGCACAGTGCCTAGCTCGAGAGCAGGAGAGGCTGGGGTTTTATCAAGCCGAGGGCTCAGACCACCAGAGGCTCTTGTGAAGGAAGGAAATTACCGGGTGCAAACATTCACAATACCCCAACTCAATTCCCCCTCCCTCATCTCTCTCTTTTCCTTCTCTCTCTGACTTCCACTCTCCTGTCCCTATGTTTATCAGGTTTTGGGGCACTGTATTTTGATGTCAATAAGCAATTTTTCTTGCCTGGTCTCCTGCCTGACCCCTTTAATCCATCAATATATTATTAGAGATAAAGTTTTGTGGACGCCTGCTGCAGTCACAAGATAAATGACATCTCTGAAGTCACGCATTAAAGACTAGATTAAGGCCTTGTGACTGTGTCTTCAGTGCTCATCTGTGCGCCTCTGTCCAACCTATCACACTAAGTGACAAGAAAGAAAAATAATGAACTGAGGCAGAAAAAGCAAAGAGATATTTCTTACACACACAACCCGCGTCTGTCTTCAGCCAGGATTAGGACGCATTAGAGGCGTGCTGGAGAAGGGGAGAGAGGCAGCAAGGGAGCGTTACTGTTTGTGTATGTCTAGAAAGAAAGGGAATTTCAACCCCCTATTCCTTTCAAACTAAAGAAAAACGATTAATTTTTTTGCCAGCAGATAGAAAGATTTTAATGATCAAATTGTACATTTGAACAATGTATATAAAGGTTTTGGATTAGAACCATATCTTAATAAACTAAGGGATTGTAAAAAAAAAAAAGTAAATAAATAAATAAATAAAATTCCACTGGTAAGGGGAGCTGAACCTTAAGTTTTGACTTTTAAAAAAAGCAAGACCCTCCCTTTCATTATTAAAATGTCTTTTTGGATCCTCGATTTGAAGAAAAATTGCAACACAATTGCCACTAATTTCTCGAAATAACATTACAGTGTTTGATTGGTTGCACCAAAAATATCTAAAGGTCCATAAATAATATAAGACGATATTCTCAAATTTAAAGCCTAATATGTTAATTTGACAGTAGTTTTCACGTAGCCACTGAAACACCAAACTTAGAAGTGGAATTAGCAATTGCAAAAAAATTACTATAACTGTTATATGCAATAATTTTGCAATAATTAAGCTTAAAAGCCTCTGATGTGGCTGAAAGGTCTTAGCCCTGCATTTTTTGTCACCAGACTCGTGATTCTAAAATAAAATGATGTTAACCTGATATGTATGAAATCAGAGGTCTGACTTTCCTTCAAAACTTAACCAATCACATTCGCCTGCGTCGTAAGCCTAGGTGTGTTCAGACTCAAAGGGAGTGGTTTCTCCTTGGCAGGCATGCCGAACAGCGCACTATTAAATATCAAAACACAAGTCAAGTTCTATCAGTTACTACTTTATTTTGATGAGGAAAAACAAAGCCTTGATGCAGAGACAGGATTGTTGGTCTCTGCAAACGCAAAACCGTCCTTTAGAAGTACTTTTTTTAATGTGACTGTTTCTTCGCTTTAATAAATTTTTTTATGGGAAATCGCACAAGGGAAGAATGAGAGAAATCTGGAATGTGGAAAACTTAAAAGACACTCCAGAGAATTCAGAATATCCGCCTTTTAGCAAAAAGAAAAAATATGTATCACCCCCCTTTTCTGACCCTCCCTTCCCTCCTAATAATTTTAGGACAGTCCCTTAAACACATTTTACAATAAGTACAAATTGAGTTACTTTTCATGGCCTATATCTCTCTTTCAAAAATATATAATTCAGTATATAATACAATAAAATACACACATACATCAATTAGTAATACTTGGCTTTGGCTGATTATTTCCAGCTTTAAGTTTCCATATCTGTAGATAATCATATGTAGACAAACTTCTCCACTGCTGTCTTTGAGCGCTCGTATGTACAACCACTAACTGAAAATGATTTTAATTGCAAAATGGGAAGGGATATTCTCCTTTCATGCTGAACATCTGTACAGTGAGGTTCTTCCCTGCTCGCTTGATGTGACAGTGTTCACCTAACATTTAGACCCATAAAACCTGAGACTAATAGACAGGATTAAAGACATAAAATGACATTTTTATAGCTTAAACTCCTGACTACCTGGACTTGCAGATATTAAATGCATATCTGGAAGCACTTAGTGTTAAGTGGGACCAAGTGCTTATTAAGTTTCTGATGCTCTAAGTCCTTGTCTGTTCCGGCCTGGGCTGATACGGGTTGCTAGGCCACGGTAAATGAACGCGGATGGATTTGCGCTGGACTTAGACCTGGTTATCAGTACTTCTCAGTTAATACGCCACCACGGTGACATTGTCACGACTGTGCAACGATTGGCAATATTTGAATTTCCCATTAAGCTCCTCTTGCTGCATGTGTTTTCATGTGGAACGTTCTCACCTGACTAGCCACTTCCCCTCTGCAGAGACACAGCTATATTCTCCCTCCAACATTTCATTAGAAAAAGAGAAGGCTATTGTAGGAGCATTAAATATCGCCTGTTGTTCACCTTCACATCCATATGTAACCTCTCCAAATTTTACTCCATGAACTTGGCATCCTTTCAAAGGGCAACTATAAATAAGGTGAGGGCACAGCAGGCTGTGTTTATTCTGTATAGACATTCATCAGAAAATGTGGCATTTAAAATCAATTAAATCCTTTTTCACACAAGGTTGAGATAAAAGATAGGACAGTGAGAGCAGAGATGAAGCAGACGAACCCCTGTAATTCAAAGCTGTGCATTCATTTGGCTGGCTTTTAAAAACAAAATACCCAAGGTCTTTCTGTTATATTAGATCTTCTTCATCCAACACGTTTATCTTGACTTTTGAGGTGAGGTAACTGAAGCCCCTCTGCGCTCTAATATTGACCCCTAGATTCTTACTGAGGAAGGAAATATCAATGGACAGTTATTTAATTTCATGCAATTCATAAACTATCTGAAAATTAATTTCTTTTTAGCACAATTCTATCATTTTGAAGGTTCATCTTCTTTCCTTCACAGTGACTGTGAACTTCATCTCTTGTACAAGATGAATATGACTGATGCTCTGTGTTAATGGCAATATCTGACTTCATTGAATGGCTTGTGCCTTTTATGAACGACTCAGTGCTTCGAGTCTTTATAGTTGAAGTCTAATGTTTAGCGCACTCGCTGAAATAACTGTAATTGTAACTGATCTGCATGTTATCTAACATACAGCCCCTATTAAGTTGAAGTTTTTGGACAGCCTCCTTCACTTATTTTTATTGTTTTGTTATCTGCCATTCACATTGTAATTCTATTTCTATTTCTTTATCAGTGTCTCGTTGGGCTGTCAACTTCAGCTGTCTGAGTATACGTAGTGCGCTGCTTTTCAGAGTGTTAGTTGGTTTTATAAACAGGTATAGTTATGGACAAATCTTTACATTGTGTGTGTGATTTGGAGAATTTTTAAATTATTATTAGGACATCAGAGTTAGTCTTTCCAAGGCTAAATGCATCAATTCTGTTCAGTTCTGACTGATATTATGTGTTCATCCGAGACTTAACTGGTTGCTTACAGTATTCTGTCTCTGGTATAGTGATGCTTCATTCTGTTCACAAAGACACTGATTGCTGTTACCACTAGTGAGTACTTTAATTTGCGAATAAGGTTGTTTTTGCAATGTCGACAAAATACAAGACTACAAGTTTACATGATTTGTTTTTGGCTCTGGCCACCAAATGTGGTAAAAATGTTATCATTTGACATTTTGTGTGCATTAAATTCATTATTCTTTGCAACAGCAGTCAATGTGTTTTATTAAATTGCATTTAATAAAGCAAAATGTTTTTAATATTTAATAACCAGTAGCATGAAAGTGAACCATTACCTTGATTACACAAGGTGTACCTTGATTACCTTGATTACCTTGATTACACAAGGTGTACCTTGATGTACACCTTGTGTAATGAACAAGTTGCACAAGTGAAGCATTTAAGTGAAATATATTTTAGTAAAGTTTAAATTGCTGTTCCTCTGGCTTGTCCGTGTCTGTATTCCAATGCAACAAAGATGGCCACTCAGTCATCTTCTGCTGCCAGCATTTTGTAACTCGGGTTCAATGTTCAGTTCAGTCTGAACATTAAAGTTCTGTTGCTCTGTTCTTGTTAGGTGTGTTCCTAGTGACAAAGTACTGGGCCCTTTAATTGCATATTTTTCTTGGAAACTATAACAGCTATAGGGAGGTCGTCAAGGGCCTGCAGTCTTTATTATATTATTTGTTATTGATTATTAGCTATTGTAATTTGAAAGCAATGCTCATCCAAAAAAAAAGGTAACGACAATGACAATCTTCCCAAGAAATAAAATGCACATTGCCGTGATCTGTAGCACTAATCGGGCCAATGTCAGCCACATCGTGCCATTCCCTGAAAATGGCAACAATCACAGCTGATCAATATGGAGTTGATATTACCTCTTTTTAAAAATGGCATAATTAACATGGTTGGAGACACACCCTATTTGTTAACATGTTGTACCTGCTATAGTTGACAATGCAAATGACAACTAGGCCTATATACTAAGTGTATTTATATATACATCATGTAAGTATAATCAAGCATCATAATTACTTATTTTTCTTTTCCAAGAAGGCACTGTCCAAATTGAAATAAGGCAGCTTCAATTACAATTCACTTCTCAACAATTACTGTGGAGAAATAGTAATTGTTGAATGAAACTGTCTAATTGTTTTATTAATTTTAGTATAGTTTTGTGTAGTGAGGAGTGAAGTAATTGTAGTGAATTAATATTATTATTCCTAAAATGTAGCAACATTAAAAATTGAAGGTTGTCAGAAAAAATTAATCCTTAAAATTCTTGAGCTTAAAGCTGCACAGCCTGACCCCTGAATATTTTTATGTATTATATAATATATTTATACAGGAAAAGCTCAGCGTATATTTTTTTGGTGTTATGGTCTGCAATTTCCCTTGTTTTTATTTTAATAATTTTTTTTTCTAGCTAGTGAACATAGTGGCGCATGTAGCTGCCAAAGAGCCAATGTTTTTCTCAGCCATTGGTGGAGACCAGAACAAAGCTAGAAGTGTAAGACAGGTGGCCAGAAATGAATGTTAATGCTGCTCTGTGTCTGCCTCATGTTATAGACAACTGTGTGCTAACACATTCACCATATCAACTTTTAAGGTATTAATTTTCACAATGTTGTATTCACAGCTTGTTGCACCAAAGTAGCCAAAAAACTTAATGTAGGTTTAAGTACAGTAATTCTTTATACAATATACAACAACACAGTTCCACTCAATCTCAGCAATTTTAGTCGCAGTTAAAACAGCATTTACAGAAGAGGGTGGCAATGGGGCAATGTATAAGACACATGTCTTTGGTGTGGGAGACTGCGGTTCAATTCCCACTGCGACTCATGCACCATTATGTCCCTGAGCAAGACACTTCATCCCTAGTTGCTCATGAGGCGTGCAACCTCTGATAGTCATAGAAATTGTAAGTCGCTTTGAATAAAAATGTCAGCTAAATGGCTAATTATTATTTTTACACTAGCCAGTGTGGTAGCCCATCTGAGCTAAAGTTAAGCCAGCTTTACTTTTTAGCTAGTTGTTAAACTACTATTGCCACAACTTCTGTGAGTTCAGTCATTCAGTGTTAGCACACACTCCTACAAATTATAGAACATTTGTTAGAACTGAAAATCCTGGGGTGGCACACTAATCCTTAACTGAATTTCAGGAATTCTATTATGCCGTATATAGACTAGTTGAATACTACATAAAAATATGAGTTAAGGTATCACAGACTGAATTACTTTGGTTTCTTATTTTACAGTTAAAATTGTCTAATGTCCATAGACTAAAACCAGTTCAGTTAACATTCCATAAAAATCCTGTTTGATGTGGTATCTGTATGTGTTAGGCAATTTATTGTTCTTTAAATAGGCAAGTTAACCTTTTCCTTAAAAAGACAAATACAGCTTTTATTTGTGGGAGTGCAGTGACAGGGAGGAACAAAACATTTAATGGGAACAAGCCCACCCAAGATTACAGACATCATGGAGCATAAGTATTTTTTTTAAATTTTTCTAACAATTGAAATTGAAATATACGATACGTGTCTGTATAGAGTTGTGTAATTGTTATTTAAACAACTAGGATAGTTATTCTTGAAATATCCCACTTTTTAACAACCGATTTGACCAGTGTCCATTTCAGCCATTTCAAAGCGCAGATACCAATAAAACTACAATACTCTGTTGCTTCTGTCTTTTAACACGTCAACAAACAGCATGGCTCCACAAAACACTTAACATGAGAGCGCAAGAGAGAGAGAGAGAGAGAGAGAGAGAGAGAGAGAGAGAGAGGAGTCCAATCCACTTTATTTATATAGCACATTTTAAAAAACGACAAGGTTACCAAAGTGCTTTACAGAGATGATATAAAATATGATCATGATAAATATAAACAAAACAAAACAAATAACAGCAACACTGACAGCGACAACGCAGACCACAGCAGCTCTCATGGTGAATTAAAAGCCAGGGAATAAAAGTATGTTTTTAAACGAGATTTAAAGGTGTGGAGGTTGGGCGCCACGCCAGGTAAGTCATTCCACAGTTTGGGGGCAACTGCTGAAAAAGAGCGATTGCCCCTGGTCTTCAGCCTGGTCCTGGGCACGTTCAGCCGCAGCTGATCAGCAGACCTCAGTGACCTTGGCAGGGTGTAAGTGTGCAGGAGCTCAGAGATGTACTGAGGTGCCAACCCATTAAGTTACTTAAAAACAAACATTAAAATCTTAAAATGGATTCAAAAATGTACAGGGAGCCAGTGGAGCGAGGCCAGAATGGGGATAATGTGTTCGTGTTTCTGGGTTCCTGTTAAAAGACGAGCAGCTGTATTCTGGACTAACTGCTGGACTAATGCACTTTACATTACACCGATGTAAAGTGCATTACAGTAGTCCAAACGGGTCGAGATAAAAGCATGAATCACATGCTCAAAAAGATCAAAAGATAAAACAGGTTTAATTTTAGATAAAAGCCTCAAATGATAAAAACTGGATTTAACCACAGTGTTTATCTGCTTGTCAAGTTTAAAATCACTGTCAATTTTGATGCCTAAATTGGTGACTACTGGCTTTATGTATTGCTGCAGGGAACCAAGATTTATGGGAGTGGAGTCACAAACCCGGCTGGGTCCAAATACAATGACCTCAGTTTTGTCTTCGTATAAATTTAAAAAATTAAAAGACATCCAGGCCTTAATATCCTTGAGACATTCAAGTAGAGGAGACAGGGAACTGTTTGCATTTCTTCTCAGGGGTAAGTAGATTTGCGAGTCGTCCGCATAAAAAGTGGTAGGACATACCATATTTTTAAAAAATGTTTCCAAGAAGGAGAAGGTATAAGGAGAACAATAGTGGTCCAAGAACTGAGCCCTGAGGAACTCCACAGAGAAGGGGAGCGGTAGATGACATGAAGTCACCAAGTTTTACATAAAAACATCGCTCAGATAAATACGATCTGAACCACTGCAAGGCAGTATCTCGGATGCCCACACAGTGCTCAAGGCGAGAGATGAGAATGGCGTGCATTGACACAAGTTACAGTACTACTGTCACAAACCTAAATTAAGAATGCAATATTTAAGCAGACACAACCAAGCTCAGAACAAATGAGCCTAAAGGTCTACTGGCAAAGAGCAGTAAGCTCAACACCAATGAAGTCAACGATGCGCACAGACAACGTTTTAGGGATCAAGAGACTTTCTAACTGCAAAACTGCAAACTGGCCTAATAATCCCGAATAATAAGGCAGTATGACAGTGGCTATTCCAACAACATCATGACAACAACCGTAATCCGTAGCCTAGTCTCAACCGATCCAGCACAACAATTTGCCCATGCAGGGACCAGCTGCAGAGTCAGGATGATAAAAGATGCTTTCACTCACCACAGCTAAGGTCTCACGAGAGGAGAAAGGCGGTTTTTCCTCTGTGCAAACCTCTGAGTGACTGAAGTTTTTCAGACAGTCCACCAACTCGTCGTGGCCCCGCAGTGTTTGTTGTGCTGCTCACTGGAGCACCTGTTGGCCGCAAGTAACGTTGAGCCCAGTTTCACAGCATCGTCCAGATGACTCCCTCTGTTCTCATGTTTTGCAATCCTTTCACAAAGATGAAGATGAAAACAGGCACAGGTTGGTCTCCCTCAAAGCATAACGTTAACAGCCGGTCACACACAGCGCTGTCAGGGGCTCCAGTGTTCGTACGACATTAGCTTGCTGTTAGTGCTGGTGATAACCTGTTGCTATCTGCAGACTATTAGCTTTCACACAGAGTACAATACACAAAACTGTGTAGCAGTGTGACAAACTCATTATAAACTAGCCAGGCTACTAACTGTCTCTGTACATTAATTAAATTAGACTTTTCTTTCTTCTGCAGCTTGTTGCCGCCTCCACAGAAAACACACACATTCAGCACAACACCGGTGTACTCCGCTCTGCTCTGCATCTCCTAAAATAAACATCATAGTCTGTCACACCTCAGGGTCAGAGGTTACCCTCTTAAAGTGACAGAGCCTAATATGAGAACACTTGTATGCTGCTATTCACCTTTTAACTAACCAAGGGGTTACATAATATAAACAGTATATAGCATTTTATGCATGCTCCTTGCCAGTGGGGGCCACTGGGGTGGCCACCCATTTTCTTAGGGTGGCTGTGGCCCCCCCTGGCGGCACCATTGTGTTAGAAGCCTTCTTGAAGAGTTCTTCAGCAAAGTTTTGGTTCAGTATCTTTCACAGACTGGAAGTCCTGTAGTTCTTCATTAGTCAGCAGAACGCTAACATGCTCAGTAGTCTCAGCAAATAGCTCTAGACTTCCTAAGCTGATGTTTCCCATTCTTTTACTGTTCTACTCAGTGACAATTATTATTATGAAGCCCTGCAGTGGAACTTTCCTTCCTTCTCGGATCATGAGTACTTAATTATATGCCCTCTTTTTCTATCCCAGCATATTTTTTGGGTGGCTGGGTGGTGATGGGGAGTCACTCCTTTTTTTACAAATGAATGTGATGACACTTTAATAGCAGGGTGTTCTCAGGCATAGACGTACAATGGCTGCTCATTGAGTGTAGTGGGCTGAGGCTGGTGGCATTGTGAGTTATGTGCCCCCGCCCCCCATAAGAGCCAACCAAAATAGATCTGTAGATAGCCTTTCTGAGCAGTGTTTATCTACACTGCAGGGCCCTGTGGAGTGCATGATGGATCTGTAGTGATCAGTTAAAGCCACATTGATGATAAACTAATGAATCAAGGCCCGCATTAATCACATCGCAGCCCGCACAGAAAGACGAATGGAAATGCAAAAGTTCCATGCTAATGATGAACTACTAACAATTTGGTGGTGGACAAGGAGAGAGGGAAAATTACACACCGGGGTTTCATGCATAATCTCGGAAGATATTAATATTTCACCTCCACCCTCCTCCCCTGCTCAACGTTGCTGCCTTTAGAGGCATAATCAAATTTCATTACCAGCCAAACCGACATGATTAAACAGAACAGAGTCTGAGTTCAGAGCCTCACACTGCGGCACACGTTGGCTGCCACTCAGAGACATCTCCTCCCCCTTCATCATTCACAGACTCCTGCCCCCACCCCGCCCACCCCTTTGCCCCAGCATGGCTCCACTGGCTCACACAGATCCAAATCAGCATTTCATGACCGGCCTCACATCTTTGACCACACGTTTACTCTGCTTGTGCCTTTATCTGTCAGTCATGTGAGTCCCCCGAGGAGCAGCCCGTCTGGAGATTCTACCGTCGCCGGCCTCAGTTGAAACCCTCAGTGGATGGCTGGTTCCTCTCAGGCGGGATAACACCGCCTGTCTGTTTAGTGAACAGTGAATACCTGCCTTGTATCATGTCTTACATGTTGCTAAAATACCACCATGTACTATGAAATATTGTGTGCGGAATGTAGCACTGTATAAAAAGGTAAAATTAAATATTAAAACTGAATTCTTCTGAGCATGTCTCATGTAAGAGCATGATTCATGCCATGTAGCATTAGGTGAGATAAGCCCGTGAGACTCTTGATCAGTGCCTTACAGTAAATTCTGTTTCTGATGTTAAACTCTGCATTAGCGCTTCCTCTCCTTCGCAGCAGTTTCCTTGCGTTCTTTCGTCCACTCATGCTTGTCTACGATGCCACAATTCATTTCAGTTTGACTTGATCTGCATGTCATGTTAGATGCTCCCATTTTAGCCCGAGTTGGGGTTGGTTCCATTCTGCTCTTTTGCTCCGCTGACCCCTCTAGTTGGCTGTAATCTCTCCCATCTCACTTCAGGATAGCTGCTCGCGACCTGTTTCCTTTTCTTCCTCTTCTCTGTTTTTTTTTTATTTATTCATTAACTTAACACAGGATCATATTTGTACCCTCCTGTGAATGTGTGTGATGTGGAATGAAAGGGATATTATACATTTTTTTGTATCTGTCATTTTCTTTCTATCTCCCATATGACTTCTTAATCCATCTGAATGCATAGAAGATAATGTTTTGGGCGAAATAACATAAGAGGAAAGATAGACTCCCAAGGACCAATATCTTTATTGCTTGGAGGATAAACGGATTATGTCAGCCATTTTCTGCTGCTGACAGCTTTTCTTATTAACCGATTTTATTTTTAATCTGCCAAGGAAGAAATGCGGTTTTATGTCACAATAAAACGCTGGTCACATCTAATGCTGCCCTCAAACAAACAGATTTCTTAAAGCCTTGCTGGGAAATTTGAAATAACTTTAAAGAGGGAGAAATGGGGGGGGGGGGGGGGGGGGGGGGGGTCTTCATCCACAAGCTTGTTCAACTGAGGAGTAAAATATTTTTAAGTCCTTCACAGTTGTATTCTTCTTTTAAATATTTATTTCTTTATTTTGCTGATCTCCGTAGAAAAAACGGCTTCCATCATGACAAAATGGCTTGTGTGTGGGCTGTCCGCTGTGTCCATTCATGCAGCTTGCAGTAGGATAACACAAAGAATGCAGCGCATGCTTCACTTACACAAGTAAGTGTGTGTAAGAAGGCTGTAAAGCTTCAAAAAACAAAACTGGACAGCCTGATTACTGTTATTTATTCCTTTACCATCAATAAAATCACACCTTCTATCTCAGGTGTGTCCTGTTTAGCTCCTTCCCCTCACTTAAGAGTGTGCAGGAGATTCTGGGGATCATCTAAAATGAAACCATTTGGCCAGATTTATATGGAGGGGTGTTGGGTGGATGGTGCCAGGGAGCTATCATTAACCCCAGGGCTTTAGCGCTCCCTGCTCTCTCATTTCATGCTCGTGATCTGAGGGTGTGAATTAGCTATTGCCCCGGGCAACCCAACTTAGTTACCGGCTGGACAACATGAAAGCAATACACAGAGCTGCATAAAGAATCCTCTCAAAGCACCCCCCCACCTCTCTCTCTCCTCCACACCCTACATCCCTACCTTCTCCTGAGGGACCATGGGGGGGGGGGGGGGGTACCCGTGTCATGTCTATAATGGACAAGTGGCAGGTTCACCTTTGCCTGGGCTGGGGAGCTTAGAGTAAAAATATTATGATTTGCTTGGCGATGTTCACATACATTAAAGCTTACAGTAAGTCGGTTGAGGATAAGTAAAGTAATGCTGACATGATAGGAAAAAAATACATTCAAAGTCCTGAAAACGTCATGAAACACAAAATTGCGCTAAGCAAGAGGAGCATCATTCTTAATTTTTATGAACACAAAGATATTGTTGTACTGATTTCTTTTAAATGTGGTGATTTAAGTTCTTACACAATGAGCAGACAGCTTCCTGTGTGCTTTCTAAATGGGCAGAGAAAGCCACAAAAATATTCAGAAAGATTTGATCAAGAGGTAATGTATTTTTCCCGCCACATATACCTACATTCACTTAACCTGTGTGACCATAAAGCAAATGTAATATTATATACTGTAAGTCTACATTTTTGTGAAAGTATTGCAGGATTTTAAATGGATTTGGTTTGTGTATGCACTGAACCAGCTGATGGAATAACAACACTGTTTATTCAGGGAGGGATGATTGAGCTCGATACTGTGTGTACTCTGTGTGTGTGTGTGTGAGTGTGTGTGTGTGTGTGTGCGGATGCTACTGCTGCTGCTGCTGCTGCTGCTGAAGTAATACTGACATCAGTGCAGATATGGAGGCAGACACCTGAATCAAGTCGCATGTCATTAAGGCTTCCAAATTCTTCACAAATACCCATGACTCCATGCTGACACACTCTGTCGCAGGCAACAGTTTCCCTTAAGAAGGAGCAATATCGACTCCTGTTTAAATGTTTATTGGAATCTCGCACATTTATGGAGGGAAAAATAAGCTGTACTGTATAAACGGGATGATACCAGCACACTAAATGCATCATTCAAACCTCACTTCGCAAGTTTCTTTTCCCTGTCCTCCTCCCAAACTTGTTAACTTATAATTAATAAAATCTCATCAAAATAATTACTGGCACCATTTCCACATTCTCGGCACAGTTTGCAAAAAAAAAGAGAAAAGAATTACATACTGTACACACCTTTGATGTCATTAACTTTGATTCATCTATCGTTGGTTCTCGACTGTGAGCTGCTGACAGCAACACGAGTGCCTCCTCCTCGGTGTGGGTGACAGCACTTCTGATGACTCCTCCCGCTGCTTTTTTAAAGCCGGATATGCAGATCAGGGTATGAATGCAAGCATCAGAAGGTTTGCCTTTTTTGCCCTTGAGGTCATCACACATACAGTACACACCTACTTTATGACCATGATTGGTCTTTGGATGTGTTACATATATACATAGGGATTGCAAAACAATTATAAGAGGTTAATGTGACCTGATGAATATGATTAATTTGTAATCAGCTACTACTAATATATAGTACAAAAACAACATCTTAACATGGCTGTATTAACCTGCTAGGCATCCCTGGGCAAAAACGTGTTGTTGGGCCCCTTTGACCCCCCACTGTATGTTGGCATATTCATAATTTCCCCAGACACAAAATACCAACCAGCACTTCAGAACGAAGAGGTATAGTCAAATTAATTAGCAACAATTTTGGTAATTGATTAGTCATTTAAATGAAATTTTTAAGCAAAAGTTCTCAGGTTCCAGCTCCTAAAATTTTAATATTTGCTTTTTTTTTTTGTGGTGTCTGATGGCACACAATGTCTTTAGGTTTTTTTCACTGTTGGTCGAACGAAACAGCCAATTTGAATATGAGAATTTGGGCTTTGGCAAATTGTAATGGGCATTTTTCTTTTCTTCACACTTTTGTCATTAATTGACTTCATTAATTATGTCCCTGTTGGGTTCATAACCCCCAATTCATCATGCTTTAACTGTAATGGGCCTTAAGCATGGCCATTTCCTCAATCACTGTGTCTTGTAGGAAAAAAATATTGTTAACAATATCCACTTTGACGTGATTAAAAGTGTTAAATGGCACCCAGTTTTAGATTCATTCAGAAGAACACATTACTGGATTACTGGAACATTAGTGGTTGGTGCTGATGAAGAGGCACTTGAGCTCACCTCACAGGAATGTTCTACAATACCATTACCACAAGAACAGTTTTAGTTGCTATTTTACTTTAATGGTGCAGATTTTTAAACAAATCACATATACAACCAATTGATAAGGACTGAACCCTGGGCTTTTTGGGCTCGTTTGTCTGGTTGGTGATTTAGTCTTGGATCTATTTTACAAACTGCAGATCTTCTTCAAAAATAAGAGTATCTTTATTTTGTTTTGTGAAGAAATGCATGCTGTTGTAAATTCCCTATGTAATCTATATTTATTTTTGACATGGTGCCATTTTTCCACTTGGCATGTTTATTTAAGCAGCGTTTATGAAAACTATTCAGTGATGACGATCAGTCTTATCTGTAGAAAGGAGAGCAGTGGAGGAAACATTTAGAGAATTAGTGGAGATAGATTCCTTCCCTATCATTAATAACAATCCTCCTCATTTTCTCCTCAGACTTTCAGATGTTTGCATATCATTTGTATTTTTAATTGGTGAAGTTTGATTAAACCCAGCCCCTAGTGTTATATGGCATTAGGCGCTGCCATATGTTTAGTTGTGTGCAGATACCCATTACCATAATAATTTTGCCAGTTTGAGGCGCTCATCTATTTGCTGCACAGCTTTGATTGCATCTGCCTTAACTTAAATGATGCCTTGTGAGTTTTTCAGTTCATCGCTGTGACCTTTAATCTACCACTTACAGAATGCTCCCATCTATCATGGTTGTCACTTTGAAATTCCTAATCTCGTCTGAAAAGTCTTTACAAGTGCAGCTGGATTACTCTGTGATAATTAATCATATTCAAATGCATGAAAACAAATTTTGTTTACATATTTGCGATCACCTAAAATGAGAAAAACGAAGGAGCATTGCGCAGCCCTGTGAGTTAGGTGAGGTGTGCATTTGCATAACATTTAGTTTAAACAAGCAAGCAGAGAATGATTTGTTTAGAGCAGCACTGAGATGAAGAGGGGCATGTGCTTATCTCATTTTTTATTCAAATTATTTTCAGATCAGAGCATTTTATTTTACTTATTATATTTCTTACAGGAAGAGTCATTAATTTGACAGGTTATGTTCATTTTAGAAATGCAAATAAATTCTGAATGCAAATAGTATTCTACAGTGTTACACCAGAAGGCAGGCAAAGTTAATCTGCTTTATCACACAAGCAAAGGGGCAGTTTTTGTTAAGCAACTTACAGATTTGTCGAGTCAAGTCAATTATGAAATTCAGTTTTCTTGTAATACAACTAATCCTTGTGTGTTTTTGGAGTAATTGCACTTCTGCCTTGATTTCATGCATTTCATTATCTCATAATAAAGGCTTACACTGAATTGCTACACACTCACCATCCCGAATATACCGTAGGACATATACAGTGCATTATATAAATACATTGTGCACTGGCTAATTTCTACTGTCAATCAGCCAGTTCTGATAATAAATGTTAACCTTACATATATATGTTTACCTGTTTACCTGTATTCATTTTATTCAGTTTTACTCATGTATTTCTCTACTTAAAAGATGTTTTGCTCTATGAACAAAATGTCAGCTGTCCTCTACACATTTTGGATGATGATTTGGATGATTTAGACCTTCTTATTTGAGACCTGAACTTTTGTGTTTCTGTTTCAAGAAACTCTTCTTATCAGGGACATATGATGGAGGAAACTCAGCACCTGTGAGTGTCACACTGCCACCTTGCATCGAACATGAAGCTTTTATGTCTGTGTACCAGGATCATCGTCATGAGGGGAATACTGGCACTAAGTACCCACTAAGTGCCCTAACATTTGTAATGTTCGGTTACTAGCACTACAAGTGAACTGTTGATGTTGGCAAAGTTTGACTGTCTATTTCTCATATCTGTTTCCACACTCCGCCACCGTCTTAAAGGTGCATATGGACTGTGGTACATTCTGCTGATGCTGAGCACTTCAGGTGAACATTTAATAAATTATGTCATTTTAATAATGCCAAAGTCAAAGAACATTACCAAAAGAGAAAACAGATAGTGAGAAAGAAAACGATCACAGGGAAAGCAGTTGGCAAAACTCTGAACAAAGCTTGCTTGTAGTCTTTCAGAATGGTTTAATATTGGTATGTAATACGGCTAGTTAGCTATGTAGCTATAGTTAGCTTGCTGTGAATGAAGCAGCATCGGCTTCAGTTTAAGAAGCAGGCACAGGGAGTGGATCAGCTTCAGGTCCATAATCACCATCTGCTCATGTTACTGAGGATGACAGACTAGGTGAGCTCATAAATTGGCATAATGAACACTTAAAGGTACAATGTGTAAGAATTGAGACTACTCTCTAATTGTCGAATTCATACTCACACTGCACAAAGACAAAGGAAGCAGCATATAACACATCAGGTTATAACTGGTGCTAACTGCCGTTAGCTAGTTAGCTCTCTTAGCTGTCCTATAAGCTGACTGAGTCCGGAATAGGAACTAGAACTGGAGCCTAGTGAGCGGGGAACAGAACCGGGCTCAGCTGCTTCCCAGTGAACCGGGACCCCTTCACTGCCTCTGAAACCGACGGAGGCCCGTTTGAGAACAGGGAGTACCAAGGTGATTTATAGCGGCTCCGTGGACGACAAACACACAGCAGGGTCAGGCAGGGACAGGAGAGGCATCAGAAGGGAGAGGAGAGCCAGCGACAGCGCGTAGGTGCAGTTCATTAAAACTGTGTGGATGCTTCACAGGTACAACTACATGAATAGACACTGAAAAAGACCTTACATCTCCTTACAACTACATTATAGTGATAAAAAACATTTATTAAATGTATATGCACTGCTTACAGGTGCTAAATAAAAAAATTAAACTAAAGTGTTACCAAAACGGTTTTAACCAAAAATTGTCACATTTTGTTCATGTACTAAATCCTTTTTTGCATTTATAAAGACTCTTCTACTTTTATTCACAATATGGTACAGCTTATAGTAGAAAGGAGGCTTGAATCTGTTAGAAATTAACCAGACTGCCCATGCAACCAGCTGATTTATTATTGTACCTGTAAACTATAGTAATGAGAAAATAGGCCCGAAATCGTTTCCAACCTCCAATGAAAGAGGATTGATATCTTTGTAGACGTTCTGTGCTGTGGACGCTCCTAAAGGGGATTTCTTTAGCAGAAGTGAGTCCTGGTTATGTTTTCTCTTTGAAAAAGAAGCATTCTCTCTAAAGAGGAAGCAAAAAACATTTCACTTTTCAATTACCCCCAGCTCCTTCACCTCTCCCATCCTCCCCAGGTCTAGTTTCCAAGAAGAGGAGAAAAGAGAAGGGGTGCTTTTCACTTGCATGGCAGCGCCCCTCCCTCTCATTCTTCTCCTATCATTCCAGCTACCACTTTTATGCATGAAACAGAGAAGAAGATTGAAAGCATTCACTGGCCATTCAGAACATGAAGAAAGGGGATCCTCAGAGCTTTATTAGATATGAAGATCTACAATAAAAATCAATTTCTGGCCTCTTTATGCAGTTTAAATGACAAAGCCTCAACCCATTCAGCCATTGTGTGCAGGAAAGTAATTCTGCAGCACCGGCCGAGACAAGAGCGCCGTATACTTTCTGACCTGCGATTGCAGATTCTAATATGATACAGACCTACTGAGATAATAGGAGGCACTTAATATCATCTGTTGAGAAGGAAAAAAATGTTATCTCATATCTTTTGGTAGATAGATGGATAGGGGATGAGGTTTAAACCATTTCATGGACAGAATACTAAACAGGCTGAGATGGACAGCTGAGCATTTCACTTTCAAAAGTTACAAATGAAAAAAGTTGGTAACACTAAGCAAGGCCTTACACACACGAGTAGGTGGTTAGTCAAATTAAAAATGGTAAAAATGAGGAATGGTCAGTGTGACAAAAACAAAATATCAGAAGATTTCATGGCATTTTGACAGTGATGATCTTGTTGACAATATTTTCAATTAAAATACAACATTTTCCATTCCTATCAACACACAGTATATGCCCTTTTCTTAGGAAGGCGTTCTTATATTACCTTGATGTAGAAAATAATCAACAACTGACATTGTCAATGTGCATGGTCAGTTGCTTGCAAGAGGTTTTGATTGATTATTATTGATTGCTTATGTAAATGGTTTATGGTGACCCTGATGAAGGTCAGAGGCCACACTCAAATTGTTATCTTATTATTTATTTTATGTGTTGCCAGAGTTTTGACCTCTTCAGACTTCAGATTTCCCTACTCTGTGTTCAGACATGACTAGAGCCTGCATTGGTGGGTCAGGTGCAGATGAGATGAAAGCTGGCTATTAGGGCTGGAAAATAATCTAATTGCGTTTTTTTTTTTTTTTTTACCAATATTGCTATTGCAATTTAATATGCGATTCATTTTTAAGCTCCTTACCTTCTGTATTATTCAAAACGGACAGGCAATAAGTCGTGTATATAGTATGACCAACACAATATTAGATAGATTAAAGATACACTGTTCTTCCTTGTGAGTCAGGCCTGTGTTGTGATGAAATTATGTGATGCATGAATTATTATTCTCAGCAATGGCGGAGGAAAGTATCAAATTTTATTAATATGAGAAAGATAATTTCAGTCAAGTCATGGCATTAAATAATATGATATAATATCATCAGGTCGGCCTACCAACAGACCACAGGAAAAACTGAGGTCACCACAGTGTGTTAGACAGTAAGTGCTCAACAAAAAAAACACCAATTAATGGAGTCCATCTTTTTATATCCCAGTAAGCAAACAAAAAATACTCAATTTGAGTTGGCCAACGAAAATAAAACCAAGTGACGCCTCACGTGTTTAAAATACAAGCTTAGTAATTCTCCGACAACACCGGAGTCCCCCACCAACTCAGCCTCTGATGCTGGTAAGCAGCGCACCGGCTGTAACTCGGGACAGACTGACCCTCTTTCGGACTTGTGCTTTTGGTTTGAAACGCCGTTTCACAGCTTTCACAGAGCTGACTGGTGGCTGTGTGTGTGACGCTGGCGCTGATTGCCACAATACGCTTACCTTACTACACGTGTCTTTTTTCTTGTCCGTCAAAGCGGCGGATGGCCCAACAATTTCACCCACCACCACCGCCACCAACACGTTACCCACGGGTGGCGGGTGCTAATTTCATTCCCTGTGTGACACTAAAGTTTCTGTAGTGTCAGCTGTCAAGCTTAAGGCCGTTGTACAACAACAAGTCAAGGTAGAGCGTAATGTGCAAAGTTGATGCGTCATCTGCAGACTGCTTTACTCTTGGGTGTCATGTGACCAGAGAGTAATCGCAGCCTTTGCGATTAGAAAATCTTGTTTTATCACATCGTGATAATATTGCAAATGCAATTCATCGTTCAGCCCTATCGGCTATATGTGAGAGTTGACTCACTGCACAGCAATTTAGAATAGTTTGGGCCAGGATTTTACAACTCTGGGAAGTTATAATGGCATAATTACATCCTCTGTTGAAACAATTTGCCAGGCAGAAAGTAGAAATGTATGTCGTTTACATGACAAACATGATTTGCCTGGAATGTGTGATGTATTGTACACATTTGATCCACCCACACATCTTGTCGCCAGACCACATTGCATTCACAGCTGAAATCATTAGTCCATTTGTTAAACATGGAGTAGTGTTTCAGTTGCATAGAAAACGGGGGGCAAACCTAACGGCTGCCTTGGTTCCAGTCTTTCTACAGTGCACCCTTGCAGATGTACAGAAAGTGCTTTTTGTAACAGCATTTGTGGGTATTTCAACATTTGTATACATTTTGTATACCTAAACATCCAGTCAAATGCAATGGTAAAAAAAAAAATACAATAACTAATCATAGAGCCTCTGTATGTTTGACAGTCGAACATTTATCTGGACAGGATGATCAACAGGACAGACAGTGAGGCGTCCACATTAGGCCTCACTATTATAGACAATGCCATCCTCCATTGGCAATGGCTGACAGGCATCATACAACCGACACCAGTATCTGCCCCCTATGTGTTCACTGCTGCTTTATGTGGTCTGTGCTTGTAAAATATCCAACGCGACTTGGAACGTCATAGGGAAGTCTGTGCGAGTGAACACATGCACATGAGACGGCTGCTATCCGCGCCCACCCAGTGTCATCGTCCATCCCGATGTTTCAATGCAGACATCATCCGATGGAAATTTTGTAGACATCGCCCAACCTTACTCGCTATGTTTTCAGAGATCTGTGCAGAGGTGAATCCTCTTATCAGTTATTAGATGCAAGCTTACAGCAGTAGTCCTTTGATCAGGATAAAGCTGTACATGTTTAAATTAAATTAAAATAATAACAGTAATTTGATAGGAGGGAAAAGCCAGCACCACAAATGTTGTGTGTTTGAATTGAAGATGAAATTGCAGTCAAGGCTAAATTCACGTTAGCTACAGAAGAGTCTAGAGAAAGGTGTCTGCAGGAAACCAGATGATCTTTTGTTAGATTAAAGAATGCGTCTCTCTTCTCCTAAGTGCATGTGATCCTCAAGTGCAAATTTTAGCATTCAGCCACTTGATACCATGATAGACCACAATACGGTGATTTATGTTAAACTATTGTATTCATGTCTTTCTGTACTTTAACAACATTTTCTGCTATGTGAACACAGTAAAGAAGTTGTCCTCCCCACGTTTTCATGAGTTATTGTGTTAGACCTGCCTGCATAAGACCTGAACTCTGGTGTTCCTCTGTTTCAAGAAACTCTTGTAATCGATGGCATGTGATGGCGGAAACTCAGCAAGATAAATGATCCATGTTGCTGTAATGAAAAGGACTTTTTTTTTTTTTCGGCCACGCTTTCATTCTTCTCTGATGGAGACATGGATGAATTGGATGAGTGTACCACATCTCCAGGGGCAGGGAGATAAATATTATGCCTGACTTCTCCTCCGCCATGTCTGGTTACCAGCTGAAAAGCAATTGTTTCACGCTGCCGTCTTGACTGCAAGACATGTGCTATTTCAAATTAAACCTTCAAGGTCCCAAAGTCATTTATTTGTGTCAAAACGGAGGCAGAATGGAATTCTGAGGAACAACAATAAATTCACTGTGGATGTAAGAAATCACAATGCATTCTCAGTGTTTTAGCAGCGAGTGTTGTTTGCTTGTGGAGCAAAATAATATCCAGGATGCAGCACTCCATTCAAGGCCTTAAAATGTGGAACTAATCTCTCTAAAAAGACTACTATTTGGATTCAATGTTTTTTGTTCAGCCTTCCCCGAGTGTTAGATACACTAACGTGTGTCCATGGGGGAAGACATTGAATATGAGTAGCCTTCTCCACCTCCAATACTATGAGAGTGTAAGTGGATCCTGATTCACTGATAGCACAGTGAAGCCTCCTTGAGTGTTTGCAAAGTGTGGACCTTGAGAAGAACAGCTTTGCCAAAAATCCTCTTGTGGCCCCAGAGACCACAGCACAGTGCTCAGTGAAAACAAAGATGTTATAAGCTAGCTTAGCTATTATCGCGCCTTTGCACTACATCTCCCCTGACGCTGCATTCAAATCAGTCTCTATTTATTTGGGGGTTTTATTTATTTATTACCCCATTTTTCTCCCCTTTTCCGAGGCAAAAAATTACTAAAAGGATTATTTGTGGAATAACTAAAATAATTAGCAATGCTTGTGCTTCTTTAATTCAGGCAAACTGAGTTGTATTTTCCCAGCATTAGCGTTGGCATACTGTAATTTAGGTGAGCGGCACAAAGGGTTGTGAGTCTATGAAATTGACAAAGAAGGGCAGAAAAAGAGAGGAGGCAGAAAGACTACAGTACATTGATCACAGAAAGACTTTATAGTAAATAACAAGATGCAAAAAGGGCTTATAATGATCTGTATAAGCATGAAATAAATATTCATTTCACATTATAGGGTGTTTAGTGTATTACAGCATTGACACATAATTTGACGACCAAGTTCATCCTTACACATTTATGTTAAGGTCTACTTACAGGGGTGACAGGTATTCCAGTTGGATAGATTCATCATTCCAATACTACTAATAGACAAGAACATTGAATCTTTTTTTTTTTTTTTTTACATATTTAATGTCAGTGTTTTTAGAATATTTTATGGTTAAATCTGCGATAACATATTTTGTTTTTGCCGCTTGAAGGCTGCAGAAACAAGTTGTGAACACATCAGTGACATATTATCACCTTTGAAGTTTATATGGTTGGAGTCTGTTAAAAAACCAGTTGCTTATTCACATGTCCCGCTGCTACAGAGAAACATCATAAATTTGGAGTCGTGTTTCTAGCCACCTGATGAATGTCCAATATTCAGCTCTGTTTTTGGTTTCTACTAACTTGTCTCGTAACAACTTGCTCCTAACTGTGTCTGTCTGCTGACAGTGGGGTCTTTGACACCCCAAACAAAGAGGGAGTCAAGTCAATGTCAAAAAAACACAAGGGTTACGACGCTTGGATAAGACTGCAGAAAGACTGTGGTTACAATTTTAAGAAAAAGAATGAATAGCAACTCTGTGATGCGATCTTAGCTCTTACCTTTCCTTCTCACTTTTTTCCTCCTCATTTCTTACTCCCTACTAGGGATGTCACAAGAACACTGTCACTTCGGTACCAAGTCGATACCAAAAGTCTGAAAACATGTAGGTACTCGTTTTTCTAGGTATCAAAAGTACTGTAAATAACATATCAGTGCAGCTGCAGTGACAGCTCTGCCTCAACTCGTTGAAACGAAGCACAGTAAGTGAGTCGTGTATAGAAGTAGGGGTAAACTGGGGCGAAAGTAACGCGGGACGAAAGTAACAAGGTGATTTCTCAGAGCCCAGACTAAATTTGCATTCCAAGCTGTGACAGCACATTCAGCATGCAACCCTTGATGGAGCTGCCAAATATCACGTGGTTTTGTCATCGTTTCCTGCAGTTGTCTCCTGAAAGCTGTTTTCAAGTTTGTGAAGAAAATTTCTGAAGCAGGACTTTTTTCCCAATTAAAACAGTTGTGTTTCTTCTTTCATGTGTCACAGTAATGATTAATCTACTGCTTTAACACATCCTAAAGTTTTTAATGTCAGAGATTTTCAGTATAAAAGTAAATCAGGTTTAAATGTCAGGAGTCGAGTAAAAGGTGTTACTTTTGTCCCGCTAAAGTGACCACAAGTCTTTCTTTTTGCTCAGATAATGCTGGAGGAGGGCAGAGGTCAATAGTGAGAAGACTAGACCACCAGGGTACAGATCACATTCTTAAGTCTTCTCTGCGGACGAAGAGAGGAAGCTGCATACGTATTATTTTGGCCTGTCTCCTAAGGAGGTCAGTGTAGTAGGCTACAGTAAAAAGCAGCACTCAAAATGAAGCTCGCTCACACTCTTCTTACTAAAACAATTTTAAAATCATTTCAAAATGTGAAATTTGTTTAGGCCTATTCTGTAAATAGCTTTTAAATGTTTATCTTAATTTTATTTTTGATTTACATTTTTGTCAAATCTTTCTAAATGACGTTTCATTTTCCCACTGTTTCTGAAGCTGCTGCAACATGCAGATATCCCCAGAGCAGGATCAGCAAACTTACACATTAACACATTAACAATATATAACATATATTTATTAAATACGAGGGTAACACAAAAAATCTAGCTGGTATTGTTGTGTTACTTCCGACCCAACTGATGGGGTCCAAAGTAACATTGTGCAACTTGCATTCAAAGTGAAATTTTACTGAAGTCATTTGTACAAAATACCACCTGATATTGATAGACCTGTGCTCCTCTACTTTTTACTATTCCTCCATTATTTTTGTTTGAGACAGCTGCCATTGCTGAGTTGAATGACCAGCTATGTTCCATATGACGTTTGCAATGGCTAAATGCTACCGTGTTTAGGCGAACAGAATGTAAACATAGCTCATAGTATTAGGCTGCCGTCCTCATCACAGCCTGTGTCATCTGTCGTAATGTCGTTAATAAATAAATATTTCCGGAGTAATGGTCTGTGACCATGTCAGTAAATTTAAACTTCTGCTTGCACTCTGAGTCGAGGTGTGTGTGTGTGTGTGCGTAACCTCTGCGTAACCACCTATTCCCTACATCTCACTACATCCTGCATTGCCACTTCCGCGGTTGGATATGTACGAATGCTGAGTCTCTGAAGTCAGGGGAACTGCATAAACTGCCAATTAGGGCTGGGCAATAAAACAATAATGATAATTATCGCATTATAATTTTCTTCAATAACAATATAATAAATGTTCAATATATCGTCAATAAATATTTGGTTTAATTCATTTGAATCACAAACAAATTAGGACTATTATAATATTTATTTTGTTGAGGAAAAGGGACTGAAAAAACATTTATTAATCATATTTGTTGAAAAAGATATTATCATTATAGTTTTGAATGTTCTACCTCAGATTTGGCATCAAGTGTTTGTCACATTCTGACCATAAAGAAAAGTTTAAACCACATATTTAACCTTCTGCTTTCTTCAATTTTCAGTCAGGACCAAAAATCAGCCTTTAAACTTGAAAGAAATAATAATGTGACATATATAGTGATAATTGTCGATATCGAACGATATGAAATGTTTTTATCGTGATAACATTTTGACCATACCGCCCAGCCCTACTGCCAAAACTAATCTCAATGACATAAGGCTCTCTCACAGTGCTTGAGTTGAATAAAATGAAAAGTGAATCCCAGTTTACTTTGCTACCCGTTAGCATCTGCTTCCCAATTACATCAGCAATGTTTTTTCAAACTGTCTACTTACGTGCGTCACAATTGTAAGAGTGTGATGGTTCCCTGAAGGGAGCCGCCACCTGTCTTTGTATACAAGAGAGTGTTTATACAAATAATACTTTGATAGAATGTTGAATAGTGGGATACAATTGGAGATGAAAGATTAAAAAATGCCTGAATATTGAGATAAACTGGTTCCTCAGAGCAGCACCTGTAAAACAGTTAAAAAGAATGAGAGCACGTTAATAAGACGACCTTTTATGAAAGTAAGAATGTGATTTTAAATGTCTTTTGCACAGTGTAGAAACTAGCAAGCCTCAAATTAAATCTGGTTGTGCTCAATGTTGATAATATTCAATGATTTCAATAGAACAATAAATAGCAATAAATCAGAAAATATGCACATACATGCAAAACAAAGCTGAAATGATAAGGTAGTAGAGAGCAAAACACTTAAATTGGGATGTAGGTTTAAACCACATCGTTCCAGTCATCCAGATTGGATTTGATTTTAATTTGATTTCCTTAAGATCAAGAAACCCAGCGTATGTAAAAAAGAAAAAATGCTTTTTGAAAAATAATCATGCTGTATTGCACTGATTTTTAGACAGTTGTTTAAATGCACCAATGAATCGTTGTGTTGTCCTGAACAAAGAGCGTGATCCTGCTATCAGACACTTCATTCACGTCTTCTCAATACCTGAAAGACAAAGTGGGTAGCACAACAAATTCATTTAGAGCGGTGCTAAAACATGATCGGCATCTGTATAGGCATGGGGTCTTATTGCCAAGATTAATTATATTCATTATACAGCGCACTGCATACAAATGACCTTGTTTCCTGTTCAATACATGTGCTGATTTTGAATATGGCGTACCGAACAGAACTGTTACATATGAAAACTTGCATTAACTCTGGCTTTGTAGGTTTTCTGGGCATATTTAGTATTCAAGGTTCTACCGGTTAAAGATGAACTTATCATTCTCTCATCTGCTTTAGAGGCCCATAATTCCTAGCAGCCCCTTTTTCTGTGACTGTAATTGACATATTGTTTGCATTGACTTGTACTGTACTGAATCTAAGTCAACTGAATGCAAGTCAGTGCAGCCCTAAAAGTTTTGTGTCATCTTGCACTTACGATTAAATTAAAAAGTATGTATATACAGCCTTCACTGAATCAGCAGGAGAGTGTTAATCAACGTCAACTGGAGAGATTTGAATGTGAGATATCTCTGAAATATTGAAACTTTGAAACATTACTTTCCTTTTTGTACTTATACTATTTCAGTTATTTTAATGTCACAGGGCACAAGCTTAGCTTGCACAAAGCATAAATGTTTACAGTCACAACCAGTATTACAGTTGGTGAAAGTTAGATTGAAGTGAGTCAGTCACAATCCCATCAGGAACTTGTAAAGTTTTTAGAGATTATTGTGGCAGATGACTGACTTTGTAAGGGATTCTGCTGCATTTTACGGCATTGTCACATGTTGTTTTGCAAGATATTGAGTTTCTGTTTAAAAATTGCTATCTATAGCAGTCCCACATTTCCCCATTGTTATCCTGTAGTTATTTTAGAAAGCAGTGTTTAACCTTTCAATCGAAAGCACAGGGCATCACACATCTCTTAAGTAGAAACCCCAGACAGGGTGCAGGACCTGAATGCCAGATCTCGCTTTGGTTTGAAAGAAGTATAAGATATATTTGGGCTCACTGTGTATCAGTATATTCTCAATGACGTTTTAGTCCTTGGAGTAGCAATAATAGCTCAGGTTTAATTATTTTAGTGATATTTAGCATCTGTAACACTTAATGACCTTTTCACAGAAGACATAAGTGTAAATTATGTCAGACCAGTCACTAGGGCTGAAACGATTCATTGATTAAATAGATAAAATTGATTAATAAAATGCTTCGACATAAATTATTTGCATTGATGCTTCGTTTAATCCATGTAACTTTACAGCACAGTGTTTCGCAGGGACATTTATTACTGTCGCACATTGCGCTTACGCTGTGAACACGACGTGATTATAATGGAGCTGTTAGCAAAGTGGATGAATAGAGAGAAAACAGCGAGGGACAAAGAATGATGAAAGACAGTATCCAAAGTATAGGATTATTTCAAGCTAAAGAAAACAACAACTCTGTAATGTTACCGTCCATCCACCGTAAAACAAAACTTATGTCGCCTTGGCAACAGCACGATGGCACCTGATCAGAAAGCAGCGGGTGCCAGCGGACAGAGACAAGGTAACAGTAACAGCAACTTTAGTATTTAACTGAAATCTTGATTGATTGTTGAATTAAAGGCTAGCCAAAGTGAGCTGCAGTCCTCAGCTGAAAATGTGCACATGTGCGTTTGTTGTTCTCCTTTATGTGCCGTGAGTTGTAACCTTACAGTCAACAGTTAACTGGGTGTCGGGGAGCTGCACCTTTTAACTCCCCTCCAGCTCTCTCTGTAGCTCAGACAATCCCTGCTACCTGCGTGTACTAATCCATCCTTTCACCCAGATTCTTTGTCTTTATAATTGTCATCTTTAAAATAACAAACAACAGCTGTTTTGTGTTCAGGATCGCTTCATCTCCCGTTTCACATTTCACCTGTGTTTTCTTGACAAAACGTGGTTTGGAGGCCAGCGTCGGGTGACAGAGCCACTGTCAGCTCCTGTAGTGTGTGTGACCCCCTGTCACAATCAGTCACGTAGTGTGAACGCCACAACGCCTTCAAGACTCCCGTCATATGACGGCAAGTTGTGTGAACGGTACGGCCATTGGCCAACGCTGAAAGTCGTGTAGTCTGCACGAGCCTTTAGAATAACTTATAGCGTGTATAGCTTGCAGCTGTTGTTGGTCTGATGTTTGCTGCATGACACACTATGAATTTCCAAAAGGACTAATAATATCTATCACCTATAAGCGTGCACAGCTGATCCCGTTAAGGGGGTGACGCCGCCGCCGCCTAGCAAAAGTACTTCTTAAACGACTCATCAATGAATTGTCGAAAAATAATCTATAAAAGCTTCGAATACTAAAATAATCGTTAGCTGCAGCCCTACCAGCCACAGCAGGACAAACATATGTATAGTGAATTACACAAGATGGCTGCATTTTCATTTAGGTTTTCCAATTCCAGTGGCATGGTATTGAGGCCTGGTCATACAAGCATCGGTGAAAATTTGTAACGAAATCACATTATTCCAAATGAACACCTTTTTTGTGTTGTTCAGATTTGGTGATTAGCAAGCTGTGTTGAAAGTGCTGACCTTTGACCCTTACAGGGAGCAAATGGCCTGGTAGAGAGAAAGAAAGAAGAAAGTGACTGTGTCTGACTAGCGCTAGCATGTTAGCGGTTAGCTTGCCAGCTACAGTAGCTGCTAGTTACCCGACTAGCCTTGAGAGTAGTCCATTACCAAGCTTACGTATTTCAAATATTTCGCAGATTCATTTTGCTTATACCATGCCTTTAATACATGAAAAGAATGGAGCTATAGTTTATAATTTGATTAATTACACCTGTGGTTTACCTGCTATCATAAATATATTTAAAGATATTTTAATAAATGATCATGACTTAGGTTGGATAACAGTACAATGAAGTGAATGAAGTCAGTGCAATGAAACTGAATTGAAATGGCAGATCAGGCTGTCATTGTGTGCGTGCGTGTCATCACTGACTATAAAATACAAGCCTGGTGTGTGTTGCATCTTATATTGTATATTTGAGAGCTATATTCACAGACATTACAGGTACACAGTCTACTCTCCAGTACTACCTGTGCTCATGTGCATACAGCAACCTGAGCAGCATTGATAGTGAAAGGATGGGTTGACGGGACCGTAACTTTCAGTATTCTTATCCATCCATAACTATTACCGCACCAGTCCTCTGCCTCGCCTCTCCACACTAGAGGAAAAAAAAATCAAAGAGGGTATTAGGCAGCAGGGTTATTCCCGACACTTTGCTGGAGGCTGGCGTTAATCTGTGCGTTTTGGAGAAACGAGGTTAGTTAAGCATTTTAATGGCCCTAGCCCTGTGATAATTAGGCCTGCCCTGGAGGGAGCTCCAGTTGAGCCACTTGGGCCTTGAAATGGAGCCAGGGAACTAAAGCCCTGCACGCACACAATGATCCTGAACTAATTCCCTGAGTAAATATTTTCTCCCGTTCACTCCACAGCCTCTTTCTCTTTAAAGTTGTAAAAGGCCTGTTTCCTTTTTCTCTTTTTCACACTCTCACTTTTTTTTCTCAATCCTCCCTCCCTACGCAGATATTTTTAGAAGGAGGCACTTGGAGCGGTTTTACAGAGATTTTATTCTGTTCTTTCATTTCTTTCTGTTCTTTCTTTTTTTTCTGTCATTGTGTCCTATTTTATAGTATGATAAAGCTTATACAACACAGTCTTTAACAGTTCTTCTGCATGCATTTTTACATAATCACCTCGCTCATAGAGACTGGGGTCTCTGTTGTTACTTGTCTGACTGGCGTGGCCCTTGACCCCGGGGCCCGCGGAGGGGCCCTCTGACTGACTGATCTGATCGTCCTAAAGGGGATAGGTCTCTGAACACTGTGTAGAGTGTTCCCTTCCTGTCTGTGTCTGGGGCTCCCATAACACAGAGAAGCCCCTGAGCTACAGCTGCTATTGTTTGTCAGCACAAAAGACAGTCATCACATTAAAAGTCTTCTGTACCGTCTTGAACTCACATCAGTCTTTGTCAACAGAAGAATCAAAGGCAAGCATTGGCTCTGACAATTAAATATAAAAAAAATACTCATGAATATCAGAGACGTGTGGTAATAAGTCTATTAATGAGAAATAATGCACAATACCTGATTTGTTTTTGAATGAAGGCAGGGTTTTTTTTTACCCATCTTTATTGGAACTCGTGATATGGACTGAACACATCCTGCCATTAAGTTGTCAATCTACAAGTTTGTGTCTGGGTGATAAAGTTCGTCAGCTTTCAAAGTGGTTGTTTGGAGGATGTTTTGACTGACATGTGGCCCTCGAGCTACAGAAGTCAGCGTCCTGGTTTCCCAGGGACACTACTTGTTTGGCTCAGGGAACCTTTGTGAGAAGTATCTTCATCTCACTGCTGTTCAGTCAGCCCATTTCTCCAGGCCACAGTGTCAGGCATCATTTATCTCTGACAGTGAAGCTGTCTTGTGTGTTTGTGTGTGTGTGTCTGTCTGTCTATGTGAGTGTGCATGTGTGTTTGTATATGTGGGTCCGCCTGTTTCTCTGTGTTGGCTGGGCGCATGTCGTCGTGTGTCATATAGGTGTCCCAAGGACAATCCTCAGAGCAGGCTGCAGCGGAATGAGCAGAGAAGATGAATGTTTTCTGAACATAGGAGAATATCATTAAAGCTACCTGTGCTGCACTTGATTGATTTGCTGAATCACAGTCGTTGGATGTTAACATAAAACCCGCAAATGGCTTCAATTTAAATATGTTACTTATCAACACTCCACAGTCCATCAACGTAAAAATCCTCTGGAAGCCATAATTTAATGGGTAGTGAGTAATTTTTCATTATACAGTAATTAGATGATATTAATTGCAAAACATCTGTTAACTTAGCTGACATGTGGCAGCTGCCAGACTGACTAATGTACATGCTAGTACTCAGTCACTATATAGAATTCAGTCCTTTAATGCTGAGGTTTTAACTGTGAGGTGCGCCTCCAAAAGGGGGAGACTGGGTGAGGTGGAAGGGAAAAGTGCATGCTGGTGTTTTCAAAACAACAGGAAGTTAGTTATTGTAGTTTAGCCCGGTCAGAAGTTGCAGCTCATGGAGGAAATTAAGGTAGTCCTTCTCTGAGCACAGACATGATACACATATTTTTCAAATCAGCAGGACTTATTAGAAAAAGAGCACTCCTTGTAACTCCAGTTTTCTTCAAAGTAATCCAGTGATGGTTGTCTGTATATCCATCTGTGCATTGCAAACAAGAACTGCTATTAGCTAATTCAATATTTTTAATTTAAAATTTTTCAAATATATTGGCAAAACAATTGAGGGTGCAGTTGTCTGACTTTGGGGATGGGTGGTCCACCGTGTCAGACTTTGCTTTAACAAATCCAGTACTGTACAGTTTTAATAAACAATCTGAAATACTGAAAATGTCTTTTTGTGAACATCCTGTACATCTTATCCCAGTATATTAGCCCGAGCCTTGCCGGGCACATTCTCTCTTTGTCCACCACTTCCTCTTCAATCCCTATAATACTCTGCACATCCTTCGCACCCCGCCTCTTTGTCCTGTCTCAAGGCCATGGCCAGTCATGGGCTCGGGCACATGCTCCTAGCTGCTACTGACCCTTTGTGCCACCTTTATCACAGACTTCTTTACCGTGGGCTACTTAACCACAGCGCTAACTGCAGGTCCTGCGGGTCTCTGTGATTGTGCTCTGCATTGAGCAGAGAGATGAGGATTAACACCGACACTCGATAAAGGGGTCAGAGGTGTGCAGTGATTATTTGTGTGTGTGTATTACGGGAACGAGAGCAAGAAAAAGAGAGACACAGAGAGAGTGTGTGTGCAAGGTAAGCCTGTGTGTGTGCGGGGCTCTCACAGGGTAGAGGATGAAGCAGGTGGAAGGGGGTTGGGGACATGGCTGCAAGGTTGAGGTGAAATAGATGGATAAGGTTAGCTGAGTTATCAGACAGGAGCATCACAATCAAGCTGTCAGCTCAATGCCTCCCTCTCTCTGCTCTCTCCCTCTTTTTTATAAACAGAGGAATAGGATTACAATTTGGACTGGTCCCGGGGCAGCGAGGAAGCCTGCCCTGCCTTTCAGCTGCATTCTCTGCTCTATGAAAGGAGCACAAGAAAGCCACAAATCTGCCAGACAGGGCTTTCTGGGTGGGGAATCCTTGTGGAGGAGGAAAGAAGGGCATTTTGCCAAAGAACAAGGTGTTCAGGTTGGCTTATAATAGAAAAATCTCAAAACATTTATTTACAAATCTGTGAACTGAAATTGAAACATCAGACTTTCTCACCTACCTCTGGTGGTGTCCAGCCATCCGTCCACATTGTTTTGGTTTTATATGCCAAGGTTTTGAGATCAGCGAGATTTCTGCCTCCACTATGAAGAGTGAAAGGTATGTTGTGAAGCTCACAGCATTAAAAAAATTCATTTTAAAAATCCAGCCACAACATGTCAGTATTACTAAGTACATTTATTCAAGTACTGTACTTCCATTTTATGCTGTTTATACTTATACTCCACTTCATTTCTTACTTATACATTAACTACCCAGTGTGTGTAAAATAGTTCAAATTAGCTCCAGCTCAACTAGCTACAACATTAAAATGCTGATTATACAAAGTGCACCAGTTCTAATAATCCAATAATATAATGTTTAATTATTTAACACTGACAGGGGAATTAAACTTTGTTTTGTTTTTTTTTTACACCATTTATTAAGTACATTGTTGTACTTAAAATACTTACAGACTGTCACTGTCCAGTAAAAAACATGTATCTCCAATTTTGGTGAGTTAGAATTTTTCAGATAATCTTAAGGATGTTTCTTTTTCCTAATTCTTCAGATAAATAGCCAATTTAAAAACACTCTGTGTATCTTAAAACTGAAATCAGGACTGTTTTACTTAGCTCACAAAAAGTTAACATTTTGGAAATAAATGGTCCTCTCAATACAATATATTTTTCCTTCAGTAGCATTTTGAATGCAGTATTGTTACATTTGAGTATAAGATCTAAATACTTATTTAACCAATACATATTATTCAAAGTAATATCAATCATCTACATGGGTAGATATCATGTAAATGAGAACATTTGTTTTTCATAATTTTGAATCAATCCCAATTTGCATGTATTTCTAAACAATGAAAAAGGTCACGGTAGAGATAACAATTCACATTTTAAAGAGAAACTGTTTAACATATTTAATATTAGAATAAATTAGTATTAATTTTGAAGTCAGTCTCTTTTCTTTTCTAAAAGTAATAAACATTATTCCTGTGATGACAACACAAAAGCTCATGTTGTGGTTGTTTTGTCTACTTTGTTCAGGACACAAAAGGCTCACTGTTGTTCCAGCCCCCCTGCCGACTGATCGGAGAGATTTTTTAAACGTTAAATCTGCGGAGAGTGGAGAAATAATGTTGGGACAGAGACCAGAGCAGCAGGGCAATTAAGCCAAATTAATTATGGCTGGGGCGTGCGGGCAGAGCCCAGCGAAAGCGTAAACCCACAGAGGTGTAAGAGCCACATATAAGACCTCTCCAAGAAAAGGGCTATGGCACTCACCCATTAGCTATCTCATTATCAACAAGGAAAGAAAATCCCACTTTGTGGCCCTGACGTAAAGACACCCCTGGTCTTTGACTATAGTCACGGTGAGAGCAGCCATCTGCTGTTCTGGCTGGTGAATGCATGGCTGAGCAGAATTTAAACGTGTGCTCCTGCTCCCTCAGCCAGGTTTCTTCTCCAAAAAGATGGTCCATCGCAGTCACTGACCCGTTTTCTTCATTCTCATCTACATGTACATAAATTCCCCTTTCCTGCTAAGAATTGCTCGCTGAAATATCTATTATTCTTCCCTTGTTCCCTCGCCATTTCATTGGCTGTGGTATCCAGGGAGCTGGGTTTTTTCACTTGAAGTCACTTGAAGTCTTGTCTGGAGTGCAGCAGAAATTCACACAAGCTAAAAGTTAGAGCAGCTATCAGTCAGGTCACATACATTTTAACATCTATTTATTTTTGGATAACTCTCCTAAAGTACTGTTTTTGTGTGAGGTGGGGAGCAGTTGAAAGAGTGTCACACATTTTGTACTGTACTTTTGAAGCTCTGAGTCAAACAAATTAATTAGCATTGTAGTAGTAGCTTTAGATTATCATATGCATGCGATCCTTTGTTCCTGGGAAGTGGAAACTTGTTTGGCAGCTCGGAACAGCGACAATTGTTTTGTTCAAAGAGGATCAGGAACAGGAAGAGAATCATGAACATCTCATCATAAGCTCAGGCAACAAGTGAAAACATCCCCAAAACCTGAATGAGCAGAGACACTGACACAGATCCATGCTCTATTCTTTTGTAAAAACCAAATCCCTCTTTTCCTCCTTTCTCAGCCATAATATGGCTTCCAAGCAAGGTCCAGCCAGAAATCTTGCGGCATGGCCGTGAAATAAAGGAAGTGCTGCCATGCCTGACTATGCCAGTGAATAAAGCCAAAGCAAATTGCTTAGGGAGAGTTTGGTCCAATTGGATGCCATCCCTTGGTATGTAATTCCCATGGCACGTCGTTGGCAATGGCGTTGCACGCCTCAATCAGGTGTGGGGGCCTGGAGGAGACCTTGCTCATTTGCATGTCCAAGTATGAGGGGAATTCCTCTTAGGAAGGAGCCAGGCTTTGATGTGGGCATTCCCACTTGGATTACGGGACTAAAATAGACAGTAATGGATCAGTGAAGTCATTCATCACGAGTGTGTGGTTTGCCCAGTCCTCCTTCACCTCCTAAACCACACTAGGCTTCAAAGCGAGCTGTCCATTGAGCTCCTTTTCCAGGACATCTCCTGTAGATGAGACTAATGTAAATGAGCCAGGAAGTGATGACATTAATTTGAGATTGGTTTGATGATCCGTCACTTCCACATGTTGTTGGCAGAATTGGGACACACGGGTAATATTGCTTTACTAAAGGTAAGAAATGTTTGTGTTTTAAATATCTGTTAATGTTTTCTGTCTTACAAATGTTTATTTAGCAAGTTTCATGTTCAAACAATAACTCAATATTGATTTTAAATGAATTTAGAAAATGTGCTGTCTATTGCTAGCTAGACATAGAGAGCCAAAGTGAAACTATTATAGGAGTAAGAAACTAACTAAACTAAATCACATAGACGTTTGTAATGAAACCACTCACAAATATGATACAATAATGTATCATTGTTGATTACTTGACATTTCAGGTTTTAGCAGCCTTTAACTCGCACCATTTCCCACAAGCCCAGACTCGTTTCAGGTTAAACATCGCCAGCCTGACGGATTACAGAGTCGAGTGGCAAGTTATGAGAGTGGACAGGATGGTCTGGCCACAGAAATCACAGCTAACAGTTGGAAAAATGACGTTAGAAAAGAGAGGGGATGGATATCATTGAAAAGGGAGAAACCATTACACTGACATATTGACACTTAATGGGAACTGTCTTTTTTTTTTAATGCTAACAAATTAATTGTTGTTTAATTGAGTTAAAATCCTGATTGATTCAAATTCTGTTAGCAAGAACTGTAGTGCTCATTTATCTCAGTATATGGATGGTAAACCCCAGGTACACGTTCCACTTCTTCAGAAACCCTCTATAACAAATGAGTTTGAGTTGCCTAAAGTAGCATTGGTAGATTTTATTTTGGCCACTTCAGGGCAGCTTAACAAACTTCAAACACAAGACATATTATAGCCTCATAAAGTTTATATGGTGAACATGTTAGTAAACAGGTACAAGGCCAATATTCACTCTGCTTTTTGCTCTCTTTTGGTCTCCACCAATCCTTGAGAGACGTGTCTGACTTTTTAGTATCTAAATGCTCCATCATGTTCTCTAGATATTTCTGTCTGCTATTTGGCGTTGGGCAGGTTCCATACAGTGGGCTTATCAGAGAGTTTTTTTGTTGCTGGAAAAAAAAAATCAGTGAGAGTGAACCAAAACAGTAAAGTTATTGAGAAAAAACAACGAGCTGAAAGGCACTAAAACACTATATATCTTAGGGCAACTGCATAGTTGAGTGATGATTCTCTGTGGGTTCATCACTATGAGAGACTTCTTTATCATTTTACCCGTTGTTAATATAATAAAAATATTCAGATATAGTGCAGCTTTAACAAAAGCTCAACCATAGAGGTGGCATACTAGAAGATGCACATGAATTACTTTTGGAAGGTGATGCCAAACAACCTATTGGGTTGTTTCGAGATGAGGACTTTTTAAAATGATTCATTAGCTGGTAGCATGACCGTGGAATTTTGGCGATAAAAACACCTCACTGAAATTTTGAAAGTGTTTATTTTATTATGAAAAAAGTGCTACAAAACATTAGCTCAGAAAACAACCTGACTCCACAGCTTTGACCTCTCTTGGTGTCTAGGCTTATGCGCACTGCAGAATATGTGTGCAGGGTCATGACAGTTGACACAGACAGCTGCTTATTTAACAATGCTCGGCCATCCACGTCAAAACGAATGCTTTCGCACAGTTGAGCTTTTCTCCGTGCGACGCTCAGGACACCGAGGGGACAAGTACTTGTGCGTGTGACATTTCACTCACTGTTGTTTTAATGAATTAGGTGAGGAATTACATCTTCCTTTGATAAGCTAACATGTGTATTAGCATGTTAAACTCACTGTCAAAAGCAAAGCAGTTAGTCAGATATGGATGGAGGTTGTGTTTTTTTGTTCATTTAAAATTCCTTCCTGTTTTTGAATTTCACTGTAACAACAACTTTCATCATTTTAAGAGTGTATGAAAACAAATTATTTACTCACCTTAACTGCATTATATTGGTTTAACCCTGCTGGTTTGATCTTTCTCTGAATTTTTGTGGACATAAATCCGCCAGCTTTCCATACAGTACCAGCTACCAAAAAGCGCTTTATTACCTCGGCTGTGTATCTCACCACAACAGGTAAACTGAGAGAGGACAGTTGTAGAAGAATGAAGGAGAGGGAGAGACATGGGAATAAAAAGATAAACAGTTTGACCTTCTGTTTCTGCCAATTTCCAGTGGTCGCCCCCCTCCTTAGCCTTCTCTTTCCCTCTTTCGCCCTCAGCCCTGTGTCGGACGAATCCTTTTTGGAGGGATAAATAGCACTGCTGCGCTTTGATAGCCCCAGTCCCAAACAGCAGCTACCGATAAATAAAAGGAACTTTCTCCATTTATCTCTGTGAGAAAGAAGTTCCTATTAGGGTCCCCATAGCCACGGGGCCTTTCCCTCCTTCACTGCACAGCTTTGTAGATTGCCTGCTTGGTTTAAGGTGCTATTGAGTGCTCACCAGGACAATTACATGCCAGGACCCCCCTCCGGAAATGTCCCTCCCCTCCACTTCCCTCACCCGTCCTGTACCTCTGTGCCAGTGTTGCACGAGATGCTATCCACGATAGGGCTGGATGGGAATAGTGTGTGCGGCACGTCGTGTAATTGCGTGTGCATGTGTGTGTGTGGGAGCTCCCTGCTGGAAGAGGGGACAGAGGGGGTAGAGTGATAATGGCCCTCTGAATGGTATGGAATAAAGTATCATTGCTTAGTGCCTGGAGTCAGACAGTGATGCTAATGCAAATGGTTTTACCCCCACCTTTCTGTCTGGTATAATGATAGCCCCACAAACAGTATGTATGAAGAAACAGAGCGAAGGAGGTATATAAATAAAAATAGTGCACACCTCAGTGAAAATGACTTTTGTTGCCTTCAGGGAACTTAAGACACACCTTTACACTTTCCTTCCGGGCCTCCTCTATTTCCTACTTCTCTTGATATTTTTTTTATCATTTGATAACATATAAAGTAGAGATTTCTGCGAGGAGCAATATAGCAGTGAAAAAAAAGAATCATGCTGGGTTTTAGAAAGACTTGGCCCTCGACCGGGCATGTCAATCTCATTTCCAACAGCCTTACAAAATCAAGGTGTTTTCAACACATAAAATGAGATGTGTGTATTGGTTATAGGGTGCACAAGTCCAAGGCTTCACCTTGAGAAGATACTGATATTTTCCAGCATATTGTTAAATCATAAACAGCCAATTGAATGAGAGTGGTGTGCTTTCCAAACACAGCGTATTGCTGGATGAATAGTCGCAGAAGAAAATAACGAAGAGTCTGAAGCTATTGTTTGTATTTCATCCAGAGTCTCTGAGGAAAGTATCGTCACAATCACAAGTGTGGGCAGTTTGAGCCTGAGCATATGAAGAAGAAGAGGGCTGGGGGCCATAAATCGCCGTCCACAGAGGAGAGAGCGGGAAGGCTGATCCAGGATCGAGCTGAGGATCTTAGATTCTAGAGTGCCACAAAGCGTCTATCAGAGAAAGGACAGACTCTGCGCTCATCTCCACAGATGCATCATTGGGATGCGGAGAGCAACGGCGTGTCGACTATCGTGGCTTCCTACCCCACAGCACCACCAGAGGAGTCTTCCACGGACACGGAGGGGAGACCTGCTGCTGAGAGGTTTCTGAGGGCAGGCAGTCTGTGAACTGATAGAGAGAGGGGCAGTGCTAATCAAGGAGCCTGCAGGCTCTTGTGCTCATGCTCGGGCCTGTTCTTATATCCCCACTCCTCTGTCTACTCCGTTTACTCAGTTTTACTGCCGGAGCCTAAGCTCTTTTTATTTCATGGTGTCAGTTTTCAAAGGCTTGTCTTTTGTCTTGTGAAAAGCTGTGCGACTTAGCCGTCCATTTGTGGAGTGGACTTATTGTTGAATTGTTGAAATTGTCTCTTGTACAGAAACACTGGCTAAATCTTAAATGAAACAAAACACATGATATTGTTCATTATTAGAATTTACTGTGAAGCTGTATTTATTATTAGCACAATAAAAAGTCTATGTGTTACTTAGGCCAAGGGATAAAATCCCCACCTTTCTATTTCTGTTAAAGGCCAAAATAGTAACTCTTCTGACAGCTGGGGCAGTCTTATATAAATGCTATAAATGGTCACCCCCTTACACAATGCCTTTGTAATATATCATTTGGCTTCACAGTGCCCTAATATCTGGGTAAAGTTTCATAAGGGTGCCTTTTGGCGGCCTGAGCTAAGTGGTCTTAGCTGCCTGTGATAGGCCTGTGTGCTGAGCAGGTTCTGGAGATAGCAGCTCTCTGGTGGCATGGCTTCTCTCCTAGGTCCCTCCCTGGCAGAAAGCAAAAGAAAGGGAATAAAGAGGGGCTGGGAGAGAAAGGAAGGAGGCAGGAGGGAATTGACACAGAGCTTGGCGAGGAGCCAGAGCCGGCCTCCTCGCGTCTAATGTACGAACGGGGATTTATTTAAACAGTGAGAAGAGAGGACAGCTTCACAGTGCCAGATTAATTCCGCTTTTTATTCAGAAAATAAAAGAGACTTTGAATTATTAAGAGATAGCGGGATTAGAGGCCTCTCTTTCCAACCCCAATCTACGCTCCTTTTAATTTCCACTTTATTAGAATTCTTTTTGAAGTATTTTAATGTGGACAAAAGGAGAAGAAGAGAGAGAAAGCAGAAAATATTAAATATCAGTTAAACTGCATTAAACATAAGCCCATGCCTCCATTTTTTTCACAGTCATATTGATCCTACTCTTTCACTTCTCAATTATCAACTTTTATTGTAGGTTCAGCCAAGTGCAGAGGCCGATTTTGAAATGAAACGGCTTCTATCTTCTATTCATCCTCAGGGCTATGGGGCTGTGGTGGGGTTTCTCGCTCCCTCACACTCTCTCTTCACTTCACTTCCTTAAACCCCACTCAAAATGTGTCAGCGAGGGCGATTGTGTAGTGCTCGGAGGAGGAGGTGGAGGAGCGGGCGGCTGCGGTTCTCACGTCTCCTCGGCTCAGGTCAGCACAGAGGGTCGATGGGGTGGGGGGTTTGGCGGTTTGGGATCAACAGGAGAGGACAGGCACAGGTCAAACTGTCTTGGTGAAGTGCACTCCAGTGGACAGCAACAGCCATCTTCCTTGAAAAAAATAAGTGTCAAACACCGTTCTCCTGCTACGATGCTATATTTTTAGCCACCCTCTGTTTACTTAATATGCACTTCATGCTATATTTGCTTCTTAGCTCTCCATCTAGGGAACAGCTTGCCCTCACATTACTGGCGAGCCGAGCTGTACAGCATTGTGCCCTCTACAAATCTCAGCAGCCATAGGAATTTGATTGTGCCGGAGGATTCTCTCTGTCAGACAACCGGTCCATAATCTCTGGCAATTCTTTGTGCAGGAGGATTACCACTGAAAGTGTTACCACATATTTACAACTACTCCACTAACTCTCAACAGGCTCTCCCCTGCATCCAGCCCAGCCAAAGCTAAGCCACGGTTAACATAGGAAATCAAGCTGAGATTTAGGACATCTCCTTCTAAATCTAAGTGTGCGCTCTATCTGTACAAATAAGAAGAGTCTTTTTTTTTTTTCACTGTTGAGTTTAACTCAGATTTAACCTCAAGGATTACCTGTGTTAAAAAGCAACTCACATCTGTTTATGTGGAAAGCACTCGACATGCTCCTCCCCAGGGATAGATCAGTTGCCCCACAGTAAACACAGAGCCATTCATGTGAAAATTATCGCTCCGTAATTAACAATTCAGGTTTACACAAGAGTAAATTGGGTGCGGCCTTTTTTTCTTCCTTTATATAAATACTCCAAAATAAATAAATACGGAAACAACAAAGAAGTTTAACCTGGTTAATAAACATTATCCTCTATTTACTGTGTCCAGTTCATTTGCTGTCCTCTATAATAAAGCGAAGCGAGGGTCAAGAGGCCGTTTTGGCAGTCCTCCTTTTTAGCATCTGTGTCTTATCGCTCCATCAGAGCCCAAGTGTTTCATTCAAAGTCTGACTAGATAGGCCTTGTGTCTGCCTGTTGTTATTGAAATAAACTGGGCTTGTGTTGCCACCCTGGCCTACCCCCCTCTTGCCCCTGTCTACTCTGAACAAGTGTATCTTCAGAAACACGCCAGCTTGTTATGGTAATGACCTGAATGCTTCCCCCCTCAGTGTGTGTGTGTGTGTGTGTGTGCAATGGGGGTGAGACTTTGGTTTTTGGGGGGTTTACAGGGGGCAAACCCAACAGGACATACTGTGGCGGGGGGGGGGGGGGGGGGGGGGGGGGGGGGCGTTGTGAGAAAACAAGGCTTGAATTATCCAAAAAAACATATCTAATCAATGTACATGTACAATAAATTATACATTGTTAGATTTTTTTGGGATACTGGATATAAAATATGATGGTAAATAATTAGAAACTTTGTTTATACAAATGCAGATTTTGTCTGTGTTTCAATATCCTCAGAATAAAAATAAAAGTATTAGTATGCTAACTACATAAATATTAAAACCTCTACCATCTCTCTCAAACAGACACACACAGGCGCACACACACATACACAAACCAAACTATTATGTCAGCTAGACTCATGGCATATGTAAGATCTTATTTCCATCATTACAAAAATGCTGGGCACAAACTGACAAGCATAACCTGAACACTAAATGGAAATCATCCAATATCTGATGCTAACAACAGCCAACAGTAGGGGGAATAGTGTCGCTTCTTTGACAAGAGAAATCCCCAGCAAATAATCCGCTGGAATGTTGACTGGATGGGTTTAGAAGGAAGAACTACAACTACACCCGGGCAGGAAATATTCCTCACACAGTCTGTCCTGCCGTACTGAGCGGCTATAATTAAAATAGCAATGAATTCAACCCCCGGATAGGAGCCTCTCTAAAAGGCAATTGTTGGGCTAGATAGAATAAAAAAAGAATTGTGTACAAAGAAAAATAAACAGAGAACAATGTCACAACTCTGTGTTGAAAGAATGGCGATAAGGATCATCTATTTAAACAAACCTAATGCTTGACTGCTTGTTGTGAGCTACATTTCATACATAAAATATGTTCTGTCACTGATATTGCCCCTTATCTAGAGGGAGAGAGGCAGACGAAATTTGCAGCCTGTGTGCAAGCAATGGGCTGTTTGTGGAGAGTGATAGAGGCCCAGAGCTGGAGATGCACGGCAGATAACATCTGTCTGTCTGTCAGGCGTGCAGGCGGGCTGGGGCGGTGGGGAAACACAGGGAGACAGAGGAGGGGGCAGGAGACTGAGTGGATGGGGTGCATACGGTGTGGACCAACAGACCAAAAGGCCCTGCCTTCTGAGGAAATAGGTGACTCCCAACACACCGCACCACCCCCTCCTCCCACATCATACAAACCCTGTCAAATGCCAGTTCACTTGTAGAATATTCCCCAGTGGACCATTACAACAAAGAGAGGAGAGCAAACAAAACACAAGCTGCCAGTGCTCCGGTGGGCGGTACATTGGATGTGAGGAACATAACAGCAACAGGGACTGTAGGTCATGTTAAGTTAAGTCACAGAGGTTTCAGTGTAAATGTAAGGTGGTCATCTTTGGACCTTTGCTTTGATCCAATCAGAGCTTTGCCTTTATCTCGCCGACCCCCTCATTATGGATCTGACCTTGGTGTTCGAGGAGCGCTCATGATGAATTAGCCCAGTGAACTGAGAATAGACCAGCACAGCAAAGTCAAGGCTGCAGCGGCCCAGCGGTAGGACATTTCACATTGCACAGAGGTCACGTGGCCGCTGAGCCCTGAATGCAACAGAAACTCCAACCGGAATCCTCTCTGTTTATTCCACTATAGGGATGTGATCACAAACCAAGCCACACATATTCTCTATTGTTTGATGTTTTGCATTTACTATATGTAGGTATGTTGAGAGGGCAAGGGTGCACACATGCATAAGTATGCATGTATAAGCGTTCAAATGCAATTGCTGATCTTTCCCCACCTGGGCTGTTTAAACCAGGCCGGATATTTAAACAGGATTATCTGTTGGAATAAGGTCTGAGATGCAAGATGCTGCCGTGCTGAAAAATTCCATTTGTCAGATCACTGGCTTTCATGAATACTTAAGAATGGAGGGAGAAAAAATCAACTGCTGAGTATCCCAGACTAATTACACTTGTAGAACACAGTGAGGCATATGAAAAATAAATATATGCACTTAATTTAAAGAAAGAGAAGTGCTTTAAAGTCAAATGTGTCATACATTTGGAGGATTGTAGCTACTCATGCTAACCGCAGAGGTGAATGGCGGAGCAGGAGGGATTACCAGGCGATGTCACGTTGCAGATGATGAAGATGAACACTGCTCCACTTCCTTCTACCTATTTGCACATAACTATTAGCAGAACGCAGCTAAGGAATGAGCCTAATAGCATATCACAATTTGATTTGTGAATAAGTGGAGTGGAAAAACTTACTGGTTATCAATATGCAAATTATTGTGTGAAATCTCTTCTGCCTACCATTGTACCAGTATTGTCCAGTTCATTTGAGGCTGCTGGGAAGAATGCACTATTGTTTATCCGACACATTGGCTGAATCGGTCAATATTCACCTGCTCTCTTAAATATATTATATAAATTCAGTTTTTTCCTAGAGCGTTCAAATCCGACCATGGAAACGCAGCCATACACATGAAAGTCACTTTGGCTGGTGCTCAATACATCAGTACACATTGATTAGACCTTGCAATGACATTCATACATTTTACACAACGTGGCTGAGGACCTTAAAGTTCAAGAAATAAAAAAAAGCCCTTTAAGATTATTAAGATCAGATATGACAGTAATGCAAACAACTGCCTTAAAAATCAATGGCATACCTAAGCTCCAGTGAGTAATTATTTCTGTGATTAGTATTGATCAGCGGCGCAGCTATGTCAAGTTTCCATTTTATTGGTAGAACAGTGCAGAGACACCTGACACACAGGGTTGGAGACGTGTGTGTGTCTACAAATGAAGTTCAATCATAAAGCTGTCTGTCTGTATGGAGGCGTTTGCCTATGTGGTGACTTAAATATAATAATATTTCATCCACTCAGGTGATTCTCACTCGAGTTTGTGTTCTTCTCTTCACACTTTTACATCAATGAGACACCATTTAAAACAAACCCTGTCTCCTCAACTTCACATTGATATGATACTTTTTTTGTTTTGTTTCGCCAAATGTGTTTTGCAATAAATGTATTGCTGCCCATCCTCGGGGTGGATGGCTGTTTGGGCTGCATGTAGTTTTTCAGAGACGTTTGCATGGCTGTTTCCTGTATGTACAACTTGTATGATCTGCTTTGTACCTGCCTCCTGACAGAATTTGTTGATGGATCAATCAGCTTGCTAGACGCTCAGGTACACAGGATGTGTTGGGAGGTGTGTGCATTGGCTCCCCTACGAGCACCTCCTGCATAGACAAGACTCGAGTCTTATGTTCAATTAGGTTTGGGCAACAAAAGCTCTTCGGTTCAAGCAAAAATTTGACATTTTGGGAAATACACTTGCTTGCTTTCTGGAGGAGACTTGATGAGATGAGAAGATCAGTACAGTCTTGTATCTGTCCCATATAAGGCTACAGCCAGGAGATGGTTAGCTTAGCTTAGCTTAGCGCCAAGACTTGAAACAGAGGGAAACAGTTGGCCTGGCTCTGTTCAAAGGTAACAAAATCCACCTACCAGCACCTCTAAAGATCATTGATCTTGTTTGTTTAATTGTTTGTCCTATTTTACATACGTCAAATCTCTACTCTGAGCAGTTGCCAAGGAACCAGCAGAGACTCCAGGAAGTTACGGAGGAAGCAAATCGCCGTATTTACCATACAGACATTGAGTGGTATCAGTCTTCTCATCCATATCCTGTCTTTTCTGTTGACTTTTTTTTTCTTTTAACAGGCTCTTAAGACTTTTTCCTAACCCTATTTCACCAGGACCACGACGTTTTCCTAACGTTAACCATAAGTGCTTTTGTTTCCTGAACATAGCCCTAAAATGCTTCAGTTGTTTGTTCCATTACGTAGATGCAAAATGTGATTCATGTGGCATTACATTTCTATTGAAACATATTTGCTGTTGTAAATTATTATCATTTCTGGGAGACAGGGTTGTTTAAAATATTACCTTACGTGATTTTTTTTCATCGGAAATTTTAAAGCTCCTCCACACATAGATATACTTTTAGGTTTGAGTCACCCAAGCACACATTTTTTCCACCATGAATTTCCTCTGTGGTTTACGCCAAAGGGAGAAGAGGCTGAGATCAGTAAGACAAGTGGATGATCTATAGTTTTCCCTGAGACAGATTGTCTGGAAGGTTGCAGAGATTAGTCACATCTGGGGCTTTTAAGAATGCTGCAAATTGTGGCCTTTCTTTAACGCGGCCGATAAGGCATTAAATGAAGGGAGCTGCCTTATCAGCCCGCTGCTACCCATAAATCACAATTGCCTGCTCCCCTCCTGTACCCCTGGTGGTTTCTATCTGCATCCTTGGGCTGGCAAGATCCCACCATCACCGCCACTACCACCACCACATCACACAATAATCACACTATTTGCCTCCTAATTCACCCTCTACAGACAGTGCATTAGAAGCATTCTTCCATTATGTTTCCCACTCGTCTGTTCTCCTTTTCTGTCTGTTCTTCTCTGCCTTTTGCTGTCTGTCTTTCCTTGTGTGTATTCACAAGTCTTCAAACGGGGGAATCATTCTTCCTGCGAGTGCTATCAGACTTTAATCCACAGCAAAACACTGACACTTCAGTACCAATTCAAATGAATAGAAATGTAGAAACAGCCTTTAATGGGATATTGTTCTCCCTTTGTCTCATTCAAACCAAAAGGAAAATAGAGTGGATAGCATAAGCTTTAATGAGCTTTTGTAAGTGACTCACATTTAATTATTTCTTTCTTTCTTCCTCAATAATTATATGGCACTGACTGCGATTTTGTTGTGCTTGCCTGACAGTTGGAATTGCCTGAGCTCAGAAGTGACTGAAACAGAAATACTGGCAATACAACCCAGGGACAATTTAAAACCATAACATTCTTTTACAAATGTGGTTTCTAATGAGAGACGGAAACCAGGAGTAACTGATAAACGAACCAATAAGGTGCCAATCATGTTTGATTCAACAACTTAAAAAAAATAGTCTAAAATTTAAAGGAACGGTTCAACATATGTATGCTATTTGCATATGCAGAAGGCTGAGCAAAACACATTTTTTGGTCTTCATTTCTTTTACTGGACTTGCATTACATTTAGAGGTGTGCCTACACTAACATGTTTACTATGTAACTGCAGATCTCCCAGTTTGATTCCAGCATGGGATCTTTGTTGCATGTCATCCTACTTACCCCACCATGTTTCCTCTCTATTTCTGCTGGCAACATTCAAATAGAATATAAATAAAATATCATATATTCATTTGGGCTGCAACTAACACTTTTTTTCATTATCAATAAATCTGATGATTACTTTATTACTATTTGGTTTATAAAGTCTGAAAATACAGAGAAATGCTCCTACACATTTCCTAAAGCCCTGGCTGATTTTTATCATATAGCTTGTTTTGTCAACTGTCCAAAACTCAAAGATATTCAGTCCCAGTAGACAAAGAAAAACAGCACATCTGAGAGGCAGAAGTCAACTAATACGAATGCTTCTCATCCAAATATTGTATAACAGTGGTCAAAAGCTATTTCTACAAAGTAGTATCACTCCAAAATGTGTCTTCAGCAGTGATAAAATAATGGACATGCACAAAAGCTAAACATTTCATGCTAATTAGTGGGAGCCCTTTCCATGGCCGTGTGTGTGCTTATCACTCTGTACCTGTGTGGCAGGTGATAGAGGTGAGAGCGGAGGCAGCCTACATGGCAGCAGCAGGGCTGATGGAGCAGCTAAGCCTGAGGAGGAGTGAAAGGCGTGGGCCTGGCCTGTGTTGTGCTGCTGGAGACCTAACTGGAGACAGATTAAGGACTGTGCATTTATCTTTGCTTGTAAATGAGTGACTGGCCAGTGTTGTTACTGCCAGGCCAGGGTATTGGAACAAGAGGCTTAAGATGTTATCAGAGAATGCTGTGCCTGCAGGCACTCTGAAGATTATAAGGCATGGAAAAAGACAGTGGGAAAAGTGTTGACAAACAACCAGGGGTTATTTAACATTAATTATATGCTAAGCTAACTCTCTCCCTGACCCATCAACACAAAGCTTATGAGACATTAGGGGTTCTGCGTCCCTTTATCAAGGTCAGAAGTCATCAGTTCAGTTTGATTGGCTCTGAGCTTCGTGTGTTAAATAGACAATAAGTATCATGATGGAGTAAACCAACAGAGATACAAGACCATTACTACCAGGTTGGTTTTTATACAACCGATGGCTCAAGATCTCATTTTTGATTGGCTGAGATATGACCACACAACATCTAAGATTAGGATTATTATGGTAGCGTACCAGTTGAACACTGTATCTGTGTTTTATCTCAAATGACTTCCAAATTACATCATTATTTTCAAGAAATTTAACGTTATTAGGGATTCACGGACCTGTAAATAAAGCATTACCAAAATAGTCCCTCATGTTACGGTTACGGTTAAACAATCATTTATAATATTTAATGGATTAGTTACAAGCCAAAAATAAGAACAGATTTGCCAGGTGTGTCTGGTGTTTACCCCCCTCCAGCGGGACACCTGCTTTCTCAGGTACTGTTGACAGCGCTAATAGACTGTTTGACCTCTAACCTTCTGGATAAGTGCTGCAGAACATCTGGACCAAAATCCAACAGCTTACTTACTTAATTACTGCAGCTGAATCAGTGACTGTTTTTAAAGTCTTATTAACATGTACTACTGCACACATGACAGATTATTAGAAAGTAAGATTAACCTTAATTAATTACTTTTCTTGGCTATTAATGATTCACCAGCTAGATGGCGTGTTCACAACCTGGAAGCCCAAAAGTTGATTTAATTAATGGCCTATAACCGACCTATAAAGCATTAGTAAATAATAATAAAGTCATTAGTTATAGCATATAAACCTTTAAAAAAGGGTATTTTATTAGAAAGGGATACCAAACGTTGGTTTATGCATCAAGACTGTTATTAGCCAGAAGCAGTGTAAAAACCTCCACACATATTTGTTGACAGGGATCTGTTTCCTATTTTTTTGTGAGGTCTGAGATGCAGAGGTGTTTCATATTTTAGGGATTACAAGTACATTTATGAAACTAATATATCTAAAATGAGAAAATGATTTTTCAGCTCTTGGGAAATGTGTGTTGACTCACAAAGCTTTTGGTGACAGCGCAGTGACCTGAAACCTACTTACCCAACCCACCAGGAACATCCCCATAGTCTTGGGGCGATTTTGACAATGTGGCCAAAGTCAGTCTGGAGCCCAGAAAGACTCTTTGCTATATGCATCTATTTACTGGCATATTCTGCTACTGACAATTGTAACCAGCTTGCCTGCTCAAAGCTGACAATGCCTGTTCCAAAAAGATCACTGGCAGTGACCAAGCCCCTGAGGGGTGCCACTGTGCAGTACGGCCATTTTTGCATACTTGGTGTATCTTAATAAATATTTTTTTTTTTTTTCTTATCAAAAAAGTGCTTTGCATACATCGGCACCACCCTCCTTGTGCAAAGTATTGGGAGACTATGAACATCGTTGTACATCATTTCAGTTATTGTGACTGATTTTTTGAGCAGCTAAAATACTACTTGGGCAATGCTGGCTGTCTTAACACAAATGGCTTGTTACATCATTTTGGACATGATTTACTTTGAATGGGGTCAGACTTTAGAGATACATCTCTTGTTTTTTTATCCAGACCTTATTAAAAAGTTGTTTCAAAGTTCTAAATGTGCCAAACACAAATGATTCAGATAAGATATTTACTGTTCTGATGCTGCTTCTTACTGGGCAGTTCAGTGGGGCAACTGAACTCAGTTAAGGCCAGTGGTCTACTGCAGTTTAGGCTGATTTAGACAGATAGGACAGATTTATCTTCCACAAAATCTTGCCATGTGAAACTTCAATGATAAAATCCGTATTGATGCCAGTGGTAGCACCCAGGCCACACTTACCATGAACCTCAGATGCATCAAGACTTATTTCCTCCCTCTCTGCGGTGTCTTGTACTATATACTTGAAACCGTTTTTGACTACAGCTTGTACTCATTCCACCGCCTGCATAGGCTTCCATGTTCTCAGTGATGGTCTTAGCAGCTTGACATGCTTATGCTATATATATATATATATAAACATGAATGTGATAATGGTTTATTGATGTATAAATGCTACCTGTACCACCATAAGTCACACATTAGAGGACCTCGTACTCGACGTGTTATTAAATCAGACTCGCGTCTCATCTTTAATTTGAACGCCTGCGACTCGTGACTCACTTTTGGCTCGACAGCAGCTGTGACACCTTGACACCTGTTCTGACAATCTCCCTGTGCCTGGCAGAAAAATGAAACAGTATTTATTTAGTTTTTTTTTTAGTTTTACATCCACTCTGAACCAAGGCCACCAGCAGCCATTGAGAATACAGTGTGGATGGAGATTACCTCCTGAAATCTCCTGTATCCCTTCTAGACACCACCCAGCTGCGGAGTCAGGCATTGGCATTTGGAAGACATGCTTCTGCAGGTAATTAGCTTTACTTTCAAGGATTACACTGTAAACAACAAAACAAGAACTGCAATTTGCCAGACCTGAGGGTTGCAGATTGCAGGCAGAAATACTACAACTTCAAACTTTGTGCCATTTGAGATTACATGAAGAAAGGGTATAGACTAAAGGGACAGTTAGGAAAGCTTTGCATTGTAAAGTATCTGTTTAGCTGGGCCTGCATGAGCCCAAGACTGAGGTGCTCCATCATACCTAGTGAATGTGGCCTGATCTTGACACAACAGAGAGTGAGAAAAAAGCCAATAGTACATTTTAAAAGCACTTAGCAAAATACACTACCTAAGTTTAGATGTATCTGTCTTGTTCAATGCAGTACTGTACTTCCTTTAGCTTATGTAGCTTGGGTCTTGCAGGTTAAATGTATTAATTGATAACTAAAGCCTACATGTAAACTTTGCACATATGGCACAATTCACCTCATATGCAATTGTATTTTGTTCGTTTTTTTCTCCACTTTATTATATAAGTATGTAATGCAATTCATTATAACAGCACAGCCATAAATTCTACCTTTGCACAGATAATAACGTTCAGTTTTGATTGCCGCTGTCCGAGAGGTGTTGATTTAACTATATGTTTATAATTGGGGTTGTAGGATTGCATTATATTGAAAGGGGTTTTTAAAGTTTTCCTCACCCCTTTTGCAAACATGGGGGGGTCAAGAATATTAGAAACACTTCTCAATATAATGCAGTCCAGGTAAATACCACCACTGACTACGACCTCAATAATAAACGTACAGTTGAAATAATCACTCTTTGACACAAATGGGGAAGATTACTGTCACTGTCTGAAAATGGGGCATTGTCAACTTTAAGTTAACCTCAGTTTGGCGGGTCTTTCCATGGTGCTGTTTTTTGACATAAAAACAGTATGTGCTGCACATTAGTGACTCCCAACCTCGGGTTCGGGACCTACAAATTGCCACGGTTAGTTGTCACAAGGTGATTCAAGGCATTAAAAGAAATAAATGCATTGCCGGATTCTGTTTATTTCTTCTGACTTTTTCACTTTTTGTGAATACAAGATGAAACCTAAAGGGATGAAAAGTCCACCTCATCTTCATCTAAAAATTCTTCAAATCAAACACACTGATAGGGAAAATAACCTGCTTAAAACTCATGTCCACACAGAAGCGTTAACCTGTGATCAGGAATCACAAGTTGACATTGCTTCATTTTAAGGAGTCATGTTGCAATGACAATGGCAAAAACTTACAACACAATACCAGTGTAGCACTCCAGCAGCAGGTTTTGTGAGACGTGTCGAAGATGGAGGTGTGTCACACGGATGGATTGGTGACAGGTAAGGCCCTGTGCATCCTGTGTTGGTGTTTTGGCACTGGGCTGACCTCATACTGTAGGTAAGGAAGAATACGGATACAAGAGATGAAAGAAGCAACAGATGTAAAACCCAGGCTTTTGGGCATTCGGAGCAAGATTATGTTTGCCCTTCTCACCCTCCTCACTGTACTATACTTCAAATAATCCTGCGGGAGACAGTGGATTGTGTGGTACTTGTTAACTTTACTGCTACTACTCCTTAAAAGAGGTGGCAAACTCAGGGAGCATAAGGATATATAGTGCACCCTGGTTGTGAATAACTCGGCTGATACGGTCAGGTTTTGAAATTTTCATTACAGGTCAGAGGAAATCAGGAGAACATCAGTCTTAGATGTCATGTTTTGGTGTCCCCTCTGAGTCAAAGAGCAAGGACTCCTTCATACACTCATCGCTGTCACACAGGGAGAAATCTGATGTAGAGGACGGAGACATACCAACTCCTGCACCGTACCTTCAACACACCATACTGCAATGCAGCCACAAGACACATTCTTTTTTCTTTTTTAGTAAGGGCCTTAGCTGTGATAATAAGCACACACCAGTGTACACAAGCTAGATGGCCATATGGATTAGGCTTGTGGCGATACAAGAGTTTTAGCTCCTAAAACACTGTTCAATAGCTCACATAATAAATAAGAAATGGTTCAATACAAAAAAACTCAACAGGTCTAAAATGTTTAGACATGGACTCTTTTCTAATTTTAAATATTTTATATTTTCTATCAAGTTTTTATTATGTTACAGTACAGTGAATTATTCATTGTCATAATGAGAACTTGTATGTTTTCTGTAGATATTGTGTAGTTGCCAGTTCATTTCCTGTTCTTTCCCAGGTGTTGACATTTTTGTTTTGTTTGTGAAACTTATGCATGATTATGCACAGATATGCATGGTGCCCAGAGGGTGATACCTAATGACTTTCATGATCCCCTGACATTTTATCTACTAATAAATTAGAAAAGACATTCATGGTTCTCAGATGATTGTTTCATAATGACTTAATGAAAAAGTGCGTTTGACTTCACGAGGCAGTCTGCAGCACTGACTTAATGTGACATAAGGCATGCTGGTTAGAAATCTTTGCCGCGCTGCTAAACATCACCATGTCACATGACATTAAAACCTCGCAGGAGCAAGGAGGCTGCCGGCGACCACAGTTGCTTTTCTCTGACTCCACCAAGTTGAAACCACCTATTGCCTGAGATCAGTCATTGCTCTAAGCTCACAGTAAGTTCACACGCTCTGTGGGAAGTAGAATGTGTCCGACTTGACGGCAGTATTTTATTAACACTCTGCTGTTGATGCTCGGACAGTAGATGTAAAATAAAAACTATCTCAAGTCATTTTAATGACAAATAATTCTCTTTACAACATAAAAAGCAGGCAATATACACCTGTGACCTAGCTGTAATCTCTTGACTTTCATGTGTGGACAGGACCTTTTGATGTTTTCATGTTACATTGAAAAAGAAATGATGTCTGTAACATTGGCCACACATACATGTACAGCTGAAATGAATGGCTTGTATCCTCTGCACACACAGTTTGGTCCCCTATCCCACAACCATCTCACACATGACAAACGTCTCCTTTCCTGTGGGGGCATGCAGTATAATTGTTGGCCTATCTGTAATGCTGTTTGCTGTTGCATATTTTCCACTGCACAGGCTTGATTGACTGGTTGGAACAAGAGGAAAGGGAAGAGGTGGTTTTGTCTGTGTCTATTTTTAGCATTGATAGTAATTAGTTTTTATTCTGACATAGCATTACTATAGTTTTCTTATTCAGTGTTGAAATATATATAGCTATAAGCAGAGTGGCTGTGGACATTTCTTTTTAATGCTTCATACCTCTCCACTTTGTTTTGGGCATTAGTTACTTTGCAGATCAAGATTATATATACAAAACATATGATTATGTTATAATAGTACAATTTGGGGAGCATACTTCTGACCTATATGTTGAGATAATTTAGAATTCAGGACTTTTACTTGTAGATGAGTACTTTTACACTGTGGTATTAAGTAAAGAATCGGAATATTTCTTTCACCACAGACTATGAATATTAAAGTTGCTGAGTTAAAAGACATCTGTTCAGAGTTGAATGGCTTTTGTTTGATGGGATTAAATCATGAGCACACACTGTCAGAATACAGAATGTACAAAAAGGTGCTGCCTAGTGGCTGTGTTATAATCTATTACTTCTCAACATTTGCAAAAGTGGTAAATGTATTAACTTCTTTCTGGATGGAATGAAAAGCCATTTCTAGCAGTTAAACATTTTAAATTTAAAATCTTTAGCTTTAGCATTTTGCGATGCAGCTTCTGATGGCGATTGGTGATGCTGACTTGAAGGGAGCTGCTCGTTCAGATCAGTGAAATTTGCAGCCATGTTGACAAGGGACCTGTAGAAACAGAATAGTTGCTACTGTGCTAACAAAAGACTTGCACAAAATGTGTAAAAAAAAAAACAACTTTAATTCTGTACAAATACGCAAAAGCACATTTTGAAAAATCTCCATTGAGCTTTAATATATTTTCAATATGCTCAGGAGTTAGTCAGTTTAATCAATACATTTTGAGTTGTCAGTGTTACTGATAACATTAAATGGGATTCAGCCATTATTCATTTTACACCTGTGCTTTTCCTACTGTTATATGCCAAAATGACTATTGCCATTTTTCGTGGACCAATCAAAATTCAGCTTTTAACAGCAGCATGTCAATAATTAAGCAAAGCTAGCTAGTAGCTGACAGCTCTTATTTGACCAGTGTAAGAGTATGCCTTGTTTTTTTATTCATTGTATATTTTTTTTATATATTCCCAGACTTTTCCCAAAATATGCTTGTTCTTTCATAGGGGGGAGAGAGAGAGAGGGTTGTTCTTCATCTCACATACATGAAAAAAGCTTGGAGTCTTTGACAGAAATTGATGAATAAGCAGCATTTTCTCAACATTAGGTTAATTACTGTAATTTGTAACATATAGACTGAGCAGGAATTCAGATGGCTCTAAGGCAAATACTGGATCCAGTAAGGTCCTGACTAAATATGAGTAATCTCGCACAGCTTACAGATAATTTATTTGACGTGGTCATGTTGAGGGTAATCAGAGTAGTGGTCAAAGAAAGAAAAAGGATTGAGGCTGATTTTGATGAAGTTTATTATTCCCTTCTTTTTCTAAATCTCAACATCTGTCAAGAGTTACTGACCTGGCTCTAGAGGGAAGGTTTTCATAATCATGAACCCAAAATCTTAGACAGGTCACCCAACATAACATTTTGCTCACCTGTTTCACAAGACTGCTGTACACTGCTACAGGATACTTTCAAGTTCTTTGCTCTTCCCAGGCACCACCCAAAATTCATTTCAGCCTTTTGCAACCTTCAGTAACGCTCAACCGCATTTCCCTCACCCCCTTTTTCTCAAAGCAACATGAAACAAACCAGAGAGCAAGCAATTTTATTGTTCAGTGGTATCTTTAATTGTGATGAAAAAGGATTATGTAGATTTCTGTAAGCCCCCCTGACAAGACATATTTTAAAGTGAATAGGCCATAGAACAGGAATATGTGTCAGTGGTGGAGGCTTAGTGGAACGTCTTCTCAATAATAGGGTAATCCTGGAGTCTAGGGATCCCTCATTTACCCTCTCAGCCGAGAGACGATGTGCACTGGTCTCCAATTATAGCCCATGGTCCCATTAAAGACAAAGGAAAGGACTCAGACTGTGTGACTAAATGTCATAAAGATATTGCCTTTATCTTTATTACTTCTTCCATTATAGAGCAGTATAAAGTAGCTTTAACAATACATTGTTTTAACCTTTTTCTAGAAAATCAAAGAAACAAACAACAACACTGCTGTTTAGATCATATTTGGCAGACACCTTTGTCCAAAGTGACTTAAACCTCAGTGATAGCTTACATGTGGTCATTAGAAATAAAGCTGCTTGAGCAATAAAAAATTATTTTAAATAACTGGTTAGAGGTAAATTTGAATGTAGAACTTTCTAATTTCACGCCACTCTTTGATGGTCTGCTCTAGCTAACAAATAGGCCCTAATGTTAAAAAAAAACTAACGTTAGCATGGTTTAAAAACCTTGACATAGAAATTCCTGCTATTTGCAAAGAAGCCCACCCTCATTCTGTGTATTGTACGAGAAACAAGAATATTTCTCCTTCCCACACAGAAACTCTAAATGTCAAAGCGTTGATCATAGAGCCTGACAACATTTGCACTATTCATTACACAGCCATAAACACACAGGAACAGTTTGAGATGTCCTACCTTTAAACAGGACTTTCCTTCCTCACCAGTTTCTCTGCAAAACTATCCACATCAGGTTGCCAGATGCTAATAGCTAATTATACAGCGTTAGCTTAAGGGAGGTTTTCTTCTAGCAAAATGACACCTGCTTGGGTTTTCTTTGGGGCCAAACCAGCTCTCTGTTGTCTTTTTTTTGTTTGTTTAACAAACATCAAATTTTCTGCAAAGTTATTACCAGAGATCCACAAAAATATTGACATTCTGGTGATATTGGAAGCTCTTTTGAGAAGACTGACAATATACAGCTGTTAAGCTGTTTAGCTATGATTGCTTTCAATATGTTTATAACTATTCATTTCTTGATATTTCAGCAAAACATCAACTGAAACAAGAGACTGAGTTTTTTGAGTGAGGATGTGGGTACGCTCTGTTTCGGTCCTCTAACTTGGCTGAAACAAAGAGTGTGCAATAAGGAATGAAAAGAGCTGTGTGATTTGTGTAAAGGATAAACAAAGACTGAGACTAATTACTGCTGGAGGTCAGCATTCCAAATGCATATTCAAAGACCAGGGCGTTGCTGTAAATTTATACCAGTCACAGTTATTTAATAACCTGAATAGGCAATTTCGCAGTGAATCTGCAGAGAAAGGGGACATGAAAAGTTGTGAAGAATTGATGATGGACTCCTTGAGAGTGAGTGAGATAAAATTGACCATGAAATCTGGAGCTTCGAATTAAATTGGTTGGAAGAAGAGGGGGGGAAAGGTGTGAGGTGTGAAGACACAAGTGTCTTTGTGAAAATGCCAAGGTTAATTTGCACATCAGTTAAATGCATAATTAAATAGTAGGAGATCTGTCTGGACAAAGGAAACGCTAATAAGGAGAAATGTAGTAAACAGCCGAGATGGTTAAAGTGATTTGTGTTCAGTTTGGCATTTCTCTCTCAGTGGCTGTGGGTGTACTCAGCTCTTCCTGGTGTTGATTCATCAGCTGCTTTCAATTTCAATATTGTATCATTATAGTGATATTATAGAATTTAGGAACATCTGTTTAGCCCATTGCAGTATACATTCCACATATATTTACAATGTACTGTATTTTGTTATTTCAATTGTTATTAAAGACTACAATGTTTCATTTTGAGTATGAAACAATATTAGAATGGACATAAGGACAAGTAGGGAGGACAGGTTGTATTTGATGACCTGTGATAGGTTGGCTAGGTCACCAAAAAAATCCATCACTGCATATATTGGAAAAAAATCAATTTGTATTTGTTTGCCTCTCTCTGCTTTTCAGTGATGCTGGTGGACTTGTTTGCCATGTGGGATTCAAACTGTGTACCCATGCACAAGAGATTTACAGGAAATGATATGTGCACATACAGGACATGACGATTAAAGCTGGTGCATGGGCACATTTTACACACATTTTGGCATTTAATATTACCTTGCTTGACAACATTGTTAACTGTCTTCTTTATTAATCCTTGATATCCTTGCGCTGTAAACAGATACACAAGTAGCTCTTCTTCTATGGAAATTTCAGACATTTCAGATATGAGCGCAGAGAGTAGTATCCTCACCAGGGAGCATCGCTGCTCCTCGTGTACAAATACACACGAATCATATATGCCACTGCTTCTAAAAGCCTATGTTACATTTTGGTTATGCAGTATTTACTTGTACATTGTAAAAGTGGCTGTTCTTCTTCTTGATGATTCTACCTCAAAAAAGGGGGTCAGAGACAGGAGACTGTGGGTTTTGAAAGTGACCAATCAAAGAAGGGGAGCCACTGTCTACTCCATCCCTGCCTCCAAAGGCTCGAAAGTCAACTTGACGAGCGAGTACTGAGCAGTTCCGAGAGCATAGGGAGGGTTGAGCAAGCGTTCATCACAACACGTACACAAATACTCTCTGCAAGGATCGTTTCTTGCTCGCGGATACTGTTCTGTGCACTCGTATTACACGCGCGCTCCTGGTTTTTATGTGCTTGGGTTTTTGCTTGGGGACTAATTAATTGCCATGCAGGTCCACCTCAGAAGTAAAATTACAAATCACAAAATTAGTGAGTTCTCCAAAAATGAATGACTGATCTTACAAGGCCTGTTGCACTACCTAACAAATTTTAGCAAGCTACTGTAGTGATTTAAAAAAAATTATTTTTAACAGTGACAGTATGTAAGTTTATATAAAAAATGTCCATTTTAAATGTGTATAAAAAGTTTACATTATACTTTTATGGGGAAAATGTTACCTAATTTCAAAGTTAATTCAATTTGAAATGTATATTGAGCAAAAGTTGATTTCCTTTTTCTCCCTTATGTAGCCATTGCAACCCTTCAGATGTACTATGTTGTCTAAGTCCTGTGTTGGCTCAATTAGTATGGATATCATGACGAAAACTCCCAAGAGACCTAAGAAGAGCTGAAAAGGATGAAAAACAGGTGCCGAGCTGGCCTTATTAGTGTTATAAGTAATAACTTATTAGCTGTCTTGCTATGTCTTGTGTTGTTTGGTTCTTCCATTATAGAGCAGTATAAAGTAGCTTTAACAAGTAGTTTGGTGCTTGCTTGATGTTTGGCTGTGTTAACAAAGGTGTCGACTCGAGCAGAATCAGCCAGAGGTTTCACAGACAGATGTTTAGCCGGTAGCTATAAATCTCAGGAAGATGTTAGCAAATTTACTAGATAACACACTTGGACATCAGTAACGTTACTTGTGCTCTTGCGTCAGTTGCTGTCTAGCTTTGTTGGCTAGCTTCCCACCCAAATTTCAAGCAACATTATTTACTGGTGGAAAGCGGTGCTGGTGTTGTGCTGCAGCCGGGCAAGTGGGTAACATAACCAGGTTCAGCTGCCGTATTGTTAGCTGATGGCAGAGTCAGAAGATCAGTGTGAAATATTGCACGGAGTAATAAAACAGTCATGAGCAGCCACAGTGAGCTGAACAAGCGCTGCAGGTGAGAGGCTGCACTCCTCCAACTTCTCAGCGAGAAGCGAGGTAACCAACTCCTATCATGTTGCCCAGCTGTTCACAGACTCGTGCCATGTGCAGCATAAAATCAGATCAGGGTTGCTCACAGAATTATGGAAAAAGGCCAATTACTGCCTGACTTCTTTATTAAAACGACAATAAACAGACCTAAGTTAACTAGGTTTTTGAATTACATATGTATCCACTCATCCAATGAGAAAAGGCAAAATCAGTTCTTTCACAGTTGTAGTCGAAAAAAGACAACTGTTATTTGTTCGGTTGCTTTTCCTGCAGGTATTCCTGAGCTGCACGAGGCACTGATATCATCTGATTGGTCAATGTTATATCTCCATGACTTGGATGATACAGCTTATTTAGACGTTTAAAATTCACTATCACTGACAATAACTGTAACAATGTAAAATTAGAAAAAAGAAAACCACGAAGAACCAATAAATAAATGATAAACATAAAATTAGTAGAACTACATTTAATGGTTGGTTTAAAACAACTCCTTACATGGCTTAGCATTATATAAAAAAACAATCACCTTATTTCCAAAAAGCTGGATACACAAAATTTACTGCTACAGTGCATCTAGGGTGTCATATACCCAGTCATATTCACCCCCAGCTGGAGCTAACTAGTTGGTGAACTATTGAAACTCCAGCAGCAGCAGCAGCTGTCTAGCCTGCTCAGATGGGGCAGAGATGGGTGAGATCAACCAACTTATCCGAGATTGCTTGATTGAAAAATGGGTGTTCTAAAATCAATAAAGTCAGCCGTCTCATTAACATGAGACGTCATCTACATCAAAGCCACTGCCTTGACTCTGTCACTTGAAAGAGTGTGGTTAGGACCAGAGTACAATCCATTGCCCGGGGAGGCCCTTTGTGCATCATGGTAATAGAGAACAAAGAAGGCCAAAACCTTATGCTATTAAAATAGATTCACCAAAACCAATTGTAGTATATTAGCTTGGAAATGACACAGAGGAACTGACGAGAGTTTTTAGTGGCAGATGGAGTTCCCCCATACCATGAAATTTGTATACTTGGCTACTAAGAAAACAATTCTTGCTGGTACGTTGAGCAGCCTTCCTGTTTTCACTGAGAAAGTGACACTGGGAGAGTGAGAGAGTGTGAAGCCTCTTTAATTGCCTTCGGTCACCCACAACGTTGAACCAGAGCGCCACGCAGCTTAGCAAAGGAACCGGGCAGAGGGCCTGATAGATATTTTATCGCCCAAGTTAACGGTTAATGAATTCCCAAAGTGAAATCTGTCACTTCAAAAATAAAGAGGAAGGCAAATTAAAGGGAGATAGAGAGAGACTGGGGAAGAAAGGAACTGGAGAGGGTGACACAGTTTTAAAATGCCCTATCTTTTGGCCATCCCCGGTTTTTCAATGGAATAAAGAAAACTCAGCCTCTTTCTTCTCCTCTTTTCTTCCCCCACTTCTTTTTTTTCTCCCTCCCATCCTCCTATCTCTCACTCCGCTTTTCTCTGAAAAAATTCTCATGAATGATTTATATGTGTCTTGTTATCAGCAACGATTTCTATAGACCCCAACGCATTCACCAAGACATTTGTGGCGTAATTGTTAATTTTAATGCCATAATGGCTTCAGATGGGAGCTCTGATTAGACATTTATTACACAATTAAATGAAACATACTCAAGAATCACAAAAGCCTTCCGTAATTATTTCAGGCCATTAATAAAATGGGCATTAAATTATATTGGACACAAAAGAGAAGTGAAATAGATTTCCATTAGAGCAATAGAGGCAGAGAGGGGTAATAGATCCTGCCTGAATTCACTCTGAAATTAATTGTTGCCCAGCCTATTTCCACACACAGTGGAATAAATGAATGAGAAAAGAGGGGAAGAGAAGAACGAGTTGGTGGCCATGAGAGTGAGGGGAGGGGGTTACATTAAGAGCCTCTGATAAAAAAAAACCTTTTGTTTGACATACTACAATGGACCCTCAATTCAAGAGAGAGGGAGAGAGAGAGAGCAAGTCAGACCAATTTCAATCTTAGTCCAGCCCTCCAGAGTTCTGAGTTGAGGTTATATCCCCTTTTCAAGTTTTGTTTGCTTTTGAATAAACAGCTATCAAATACCTGCGAATGCCTATATCTAAATGTGACACTTATTAGAAAGCAGCGTGTGGGTCATAACGCGAGCCAAAGACAACTGCTGTTTAAAAAAAAAAAAAATGTGGAACAAATGCATATGACAGGAAATCAATCTTTTCTTTCTTTAATACACGACCTGCCGGCTCCAATGCAGATTCTTTGACTCTTTGACAGTAAGTCACCTTCCAGCTTTTACATGATGGAGGTCAAGTTCGATAGACTAAATAATAGCTGTGATTCAATCAAAAAGGAGCTTTTCTTTGAAATTACAGGAATATTATCATTAAATACTTTATATACACTCATACAAACGAATTTACCTTATTCTCTATGCACTATGTACTCTAGAAAATGAAACATGGTAATTCTACTGTATACTGTACAAAAGTCTAAGTTTTACCGAAATATTTCTCTGGTGATCTTCATACTTTGGTATCTTGTGTGAAGTCAAGAAAAACAAGAACTTACAATAGAAAAATTAACAGAATTTATTTTCCACATCTCTGAACGGAAAGATTATGACAGTTAAAACACATCAAAGCCCAACGTATGGAAAAGACTTTCTGAAACCATTTCCAGTGGGAACTCTAAATTGAACCATCTTTTGAACCAGCGGTCTCTTGAGATCTTCTGTAAAAGTGTAAAAGAAATGGAAACTGATATCTCACAAGGCTAGAACAGATCATTCAACAAAAATTAATTAATCATTCACTGATACAGATTTGTAGAATTGTATTTTTTTTCCCTCCATCAGTCTGTCTGGCTTCAAAAGCTTTTACACACTTTAACTGTCCCTTTTTCCTTATTTCACATTTGACTTGTCTGTGTTTTTGATTTTACAATGGCTACAGTCAGCAATACCTACAGACAGCTGTTTGTCCAGTGTGTCCCACATCATAATTCAGGATGCGGATTCTGTAAACAAAAGAGAGAGAAAAGGTACAAGAGGGGGTTGACTGATACATTCTGAGACATTCAGGAGTGGCACTGTGGAATATTGATTTTCAATTTCAGTTTTGAATTCATCACCTGACTCACGGGAGCTTTGCACCATGTCTTGAAGTTCAGGTCTCAGAATCACTGGAGGCACAGGTAGCCCTAGGCGAGGGGTAAAAAAGAGAGACTGTGTTAAAGGAAAGCTGTTCACAATGTTTAAATTAATATGGATATGGGGGTGTTTGTGTGTTTTAGTGTCTAGTTGTATTGGCATTATAATCTGGCTTTTACTCAACTCTCTTAGATGTGCTTTCCCAGTAAATGCTAATTTGTTTTACCACTGGTTGTCCACACTGTAGTATAACCACAAATTCAATTAATCAGAACATTATATTCCACAATGTTCTCTGCTGTATTTATTAAAAAGTAGTTTTCCAATAATTAAAAAGGACTGACAGAGCCTGACTGTCAATGCTGGGCACGCACTCGCACAGACAAATTACGTCCACTGATGAGATACGGCTTCAAGCTATAATGAGAGGTAATGAGTGAGTATAAATGTGTCATAAGTGTTATCATGGATATTCTACTTAAAAAGAACAGCAGTTATTTAATTTGAAAATGTCCCCAAATACAGAATATCGTGCAACAGTGAATAACATCACAGTTGTGATTTGGAAGCCAGCTGTTGTCAGAGGTGAGTCCGGTACATCATGATTTTGTTAGCCACGATTGTATTTAGTAATAATATACGTCAAGCTTTGTCTGGCATTCAGAAAGTTGAAGTTCTTAGAAACCGAGTTCTTCAGTTTGCAAGTTAAACAGATTAATGTAGGAATAAAATATTATATCAAGAGAAAAGATTAGTCCAGTTTTGTGTTAAGCAATTAACACTAAACCCTTTTGCTAAGCACGGTGTGTTTCTTGCGAGCAGTTGATGTTTTTTTCTGGATGTCTCCAATAGAAGTTGATAAGATGGGCAAGCAGTTATACGGGCGCATTTTTTGGGACCATCATGCAGATACTGCAAACCCTTGAACCAACAGTGCCCCCTGAGCAGGCGGTGGGCAATGCAGGTGGGCTTACAGTCAATGAAGCATGGCGGCAGAGTTGGCTTGGGAATTCAGGTCGTAAATCTGATGGGACCTGGAGAGTTCAACCAGACCAAAAACTTGAAAGGACATTTGGTGACCTACTGAAAATGTGGGGGATCTTTTGTGCCGAGCTATACCATCTGCTGCCAACCATGATGTACTTCAGGCCTGCTGAATACAATGAGATTGCTGTCGTCAACAGCCACTTCTTTCTTCTTTCTTATTAAGAGAACGTCGGAGGAACATAGAAAGAAGATGTAGGACTGCTCAGATTCTAGCAATCCAAGTGGTAGATTCCTGGACATCAGGAAGTGGAAGTAGGTCTCAAGGTCTTTGTTAAAATATCCAATCAGCCTTGGAGGAGATGATGACGGTTTATTCTGATGGCAGAAAACCAGTGAGCTTGTCAGTGGAGATGTGCGACCATCATGGTTCCACATTAGGCAGAGCCATCAAATGTCAATAGGTTGGAAGAAGGAACGTGTGCACCGGACAATAAGATGACAGGTGAGGTTGGAGGTATTGACCCAATGGAGGACTTGAGTTTGTACAGTTATGGATGAAGTTGGGGAACACATCAGGTTTCTGATTCAGTGTAAAATTAAAGAGGAATATAGTCCAGCTAACTCACCATTAGTTGGGCCTTTGCTGTCTGCACGAAGGCTAGGTTCCTATGATCAGTCCAAGGGTTTATTTGTTTTATCACCCAGTGCTTCCCTTCTTCTAGGGCCTCTTGCATAGTCGGCAGCACCAAGTGGCTGATTTCATAGTTTTGTTTAGCAGATTTGAGGAAAGGAAGGAAAGCACAAGGGTGGAGTTTTTGGACCTTGTGTCGACTGTAGAGGAGGAATCTTAATTCCACAGTGGAGGCATTCACATCCAAACAAAAGACGATGAGGTGTTTAGATGAACCAATTTGGGGAGCACAGGTACAATGCCATAACTGCCGTATCTTTTTGTGGAACTTCATACTGCAACACTAGCTCAGCTAGCTTTGTTGCTACACGAAATGGTAGGCTACTTGTTCATGTGAAAAGTTCATTTGATTTGGTACTTGTGCATGTCAGGTCAGGAACTTGGCAGCTAGGTTGGCCCAAACATCTTGGAGAACTACCCACAGTCCTCAGTTGCTTCTCTCTCTTCATGTAATCCCTGACAGACTCGATGATGTTGAGATCAGGGCTCTGTGGGGGCCTTACCATCACTTCCAGGACTCCTTGTTCTACTTTACGCTGAAGATTGTTCTTAATGACTTTCGCTGTATGTTTGGGGTCGTTGCTGCAGAATAAATTTGGCCCATCAGATGCCTCCCTGATGGTCTTGCATGATGGATAAGTATCTGCCTGTACATGTCAGCATTGAGAAGATCATTAATTCTGACCAAATCCCAAACTCCATTTGCAGAAATGCTGCCCCAAACTTGCAAGGAACCTCCACCATGCTTCACTATTGCCTGCAGACACGCTTGTACTGCTCTCCAGCCCTTCGGCAAACAACCTGCCTTTTGCTACAGCAAAGCATTTCAAATTTTGACCCATCAGTCCAGAGCACCTGCTGTCATTTTTCTGCCTCCTGGTTTCTGTGTTTCTGTGTGTCTTTGAGTCGCTTGGCCTTGTTTCCATATTAGAATAATGAATTTTTGCTTGCACATTTTCTATGAATGCCACTTCTGACCAGCTCTGACCGGCACTGCTGGACATCTTCAAATTGGGAGGGGAAATAAGCATGATATGTTTTTCTGCTGCTGCTTGGCTGTCCTTTTCTGTGTGCTTCTTCAAAAGAGCTTGGACAGCACATCTGGAAACCCCTGTCTGCCTTGAAATGTCTGCCTGGGAGAGACCTTGCTGATGCAGTATAACAACCTTGTGTCTTGTTGCTGTGCTCAGTCTTGCCATGGCGTATAACTTTTGACAGTAAACTGTCTTCAGCAACCACACCTTGTTAGCTGAGTTTGGCTGTTCCTCAGCTGTATTCCTCCTACACAGCTGTTTCTGTTTCAGTTAATGATTGTTTTTCAACCTGCATATTGAATTTATGATCATTAGCCCCTGTTTAGTATAATTGTTTAAACAAATGGTGGTCACACCAAATATTGATTTGATTTAGATTTTTCTTCTGTTCGCTCTCATTGCATTTTGTTAATTGCTATATATAATCTATTAACATATTACTATATAAAGTATCCCTATTTATCATATTCTTTTATTCTGGATAAACATTTTATTATTTGGTAGAAGTTCAGATTCTCATTTATACTCTGTAAATCTTATCTAGTGAGTCACAGTCTCACGTGAAAGGCTCAAATCCCCCTGCAAGGAAGGCCAGCTCTAAATGAGTTTTTTTTTTCTCTTAATGAAGGTCAGGAGAGAGTCACATCTTTCCTTTTGTGATAATTTATCCCTATCTCCTGTTATCTCTTTTGCCCCTTTAATCCTAATTGTATTGTATAATTGTGTGATGTGGACCTCGTGGTCTTTGAAGTATTGCCCCTATCCTTTCATTATTACCTGATGCCTTGAACCTTTGTTAATTTTTTTCAGCTCTGCTCTGTACTATCCAATGTTGCACAATAAAAGTGAGAACAGCTTAAGTTTTTAAAAGATTTTATTGGAGTATGATTTTACTATCTTACTGAGTAATTGTCACCTCAAAGGTATGATATATATGAATATTTTCTATAACATATGCCCTATGTCATAGCAATACATCTCTACATTGCACTTTTCATTGCTTCTCAGTGTCAATGAATAGTACTTGTAAGTGGATAATGTAGAAAGATCCACAGCCTTATGAGTTTTGGAATTCTTTATGTATTAGTGAAGGATGCCTTTTTGTGTACATTGCAAGTTTAATTATCAGCTATTCAAGCGTATGTATACATTTTTGTACCATTTCCAGGGACAACACGTTGGCGTCAATATAAACTGGGGAAAAATGCCTTGACCATGAACACTATTTTAATCTTAAAATATAAATAAGGCAGATAGGATTCTTTCTGTAAACATGGTTGAAAAGAAATGTGTGTTATGTACTGTAGCTGTGAAATGGTTCCATTTTCTTGTGGAGGAATCTGAGCAGTGACATGTTGGGGGTCTGGATCCTGGGAGAATGGATGAATTACAATGACTGTTATTTTGCTCTTTGAAAAATTTGAGTCTATATTAGACATATAAATTTATGAATCAAGACTGTAAATAGCAGTTGCTATTTGCTGGTACAGTGTTGGAGTATAGCTGTCCTTCAACCAGAAGGCACGTGGTACAAGCGTCTCACTGGGTTTGCTGTTGCTTTGTTTTGTGTTTTTTATTTTTTACTTTTCACATCTTTTGTGTCCTGTATTATCTCTAATGTAGACTGCAGTTATCTATCCATAAAGTCATCCATCTATCAATCATTTTGTAAGCAATCATTGTAACAACATGGGAGGTAATGCTATAATATACAAGGCACTGGGTGATTTACACAGAAAACTGACAAAAAATGACAAAAGAAATGTGTTTATGATCATTTGTGCTGCCATGATTTATTAGTTCCAAATGTGGTTTAAGAGAATTTCTTCCACACTGTGAAAAAAATAAGCTTAAAAACATTCTGCTGAAAAAGAAAGTTGGGAAAGTTGTAGATGTGAGTTGTCTCAGTTTCTAATATTTATTTATTTTTACAGAGAACCATTGCTAAATAGGATGGAAATACAATAAAAGGCATTGAAATGTCAACCCTAGCTTTTAAGAGTTTTTGAGGGAGGACGCAAGTGTGCAGTAAAGAAAACCTCTTACCGCTTCAGCACCATGGACAGTTACGGTAGGGGAGCTTACCTCAATGCTCTCCACGGGAGCCCAACTTGGCTAATAGGCTCTCTGTGTGTCAGGCCGCTCCCCATTCACTTTTTAAGGCGAGATGGATGGACATGTGGCCTTAGATAATCCTAGTTTTGTGGTTTTGTGTGGATTGTATGTGTGTGCACGTGCTTGTGTGTGTGTGGGGGGGAGGGGGGCTGGCAATACGTGTCTGTTTGTGTGTGATTTGAATTAGTTGTTCTTAACACAAAGTCATTTTGAGTTATAATAAGGTTAAAATAAACTTTTTAATATTCAGCTGGGATTGACCCGTTGCTTTTACTTCGACACTATTTTCAAAACCAACCAAATATGTATTAAGATATATTATATTTTTATTTTTCATCTTCTCAAAACACTTTTTTTTTTAGCTTGCTGTATGTTGTGACAATCAAATCTTTTCACATTTCAAAATGCATGAAGTTTGGAGACGGAGAGAAGTTTCTGGTGAGCGCACCCCGGTGTAAAACCACAAATACTATTTTATTTATAAACCGTATTTTTACGTTTTTATCTCAGACAGTAGGCTGTGTCAAATGTACTAACGATTATATTGGAGGGAAAACTGAAGAGGAGCTGCCGATGGAAAAAAAATAATCATCTCAATCCTTGACACATTAAAACCTATTGCATTTCTCATTATCCCGTTAAATTGTCGAGGGAACTTTCAGGCGTGCATTTATTAGACAATCAGTTTTTGAATAAGAAACATAGTTGACTTCTCCCTCGTGAGTAGGAGGCTCAGCCCCTAAAATAATTTCCTGTTATCTAATTCATTGATCTTAAAATGAAGCCTAAGCTGGCGTACGCATAGCAGCCTAAATGCTACATGTCAAATTGCATATGGTGTTCAGTGATAGATAGCATAACACAATTTAAAACTTCAAGATGCGCTCAAATATACAGTCCGAACATGCAATATACTACCTCATAGTTGCTGATGAACATCCTAACCTACCGATTGGGAGGATTTCAGAAGCTTTTTCCAGACATCCGCTCGGCGCTTGTATTGAAAAAAGTCGGGGGCGTCCTCAGCTGTGGGCTATTGTTCTGTAGGTCGGGGTGAGGAGGATTTTTCTCCCAAAACGGGTATTTTTCTAACCGATAATTTCGGTGTTTCTAAAGAAGGATATGATGGAAATCTTCCTGTTACAAGCTACCGATTGACGCATGCGTGTGCGAGCAAACAGGGAGCGGAGAGAGAGCGTGAGAAAGAGACACAGATGGTGTTGGAATATGGGGAAATCAGAGGCAGAAAAATAAAATCAATTTTTGGCTACAAAAATAAAGTGACTTTGGCTTTGACATGATAATATCTTTGTTGCTATAGGCAACTTACCAGACACTTAAATGTAGCCTATATGTTTTTGCATGACCACATTTCTGAGGTGGTGGTAGATTATGTGGGCGATTTATTTTTAAATGTATTTATCAGGCAAACATAATAGATAGGCTATATTAGCATGTCAGTGTGATGTGGTGACATGTTAAAGAAACTCTCAAATCATCTTTGAAGTGGCGTGTCTAGCCTGTTTGTGTGACATACACACAGAGACAAAGATGAGATGATAATTGCAATAGGATGTGGGCCACAACATCCGCATGTGAGCATGTGTGTATGTGCGTGCACGCGCATATATATAGCTATAGGTATAGGCCGAGGACAACCTTAAATAAATCTACTTAGCAGTGTAACTAACTAGAGACGACTCTTAGGATTGTATCTCCCATCACAGCATTTTGACGGTGCGGAGGGGAAAAAAAAGCAGCTGTCTGCGTTTCCTTTAATAATCACAACTGAAGGAATCATATATCACGCACATTAGCCCGAGGGCTATTAGGCAATGGTCCTCATTGAAATTAGCATTTTAAAATGATCACTCTGTGCCTCCTTAAAACCACACTGTCAAATTGATGTGAGCTAATGCAACAATTATAGACTCACGGTGACGGTTTTCTAAACGTTTACAGTTGATGTAATATTTTCTTGGTGTTTGTAATTCTGTCACTACACAGCTGAGCTTTCCATAGGTTCAATATCGATGGCAGGCGCGGGCTTAAACTGTGCGCGCGCGTGTTTACGTGTATGTGCTGGCGCGTGTTTGTTTGGCGGGGCCTGTTATTCTATAGCCTACCTATAGGAAGTGCTAGGTTTTAAAGTAAAACAGTTAGAAAAGACTACACCTGCTGAAATACTGAAGCTAAATGTGACATGTTTTCATCCCTCTAGCTGAGCCCTTTCACAATGCTGCTGGGGGACAGGGGTTAAAACCCTGCAAAAGGGTCTTTGAGCAAGACTTCGAAGACCCCCGCCAGGTGCAGAGGGCGCCATGTTATGTAGGCTATTTTCATTTTAAAGTTAGGGAGATTTACGTTTAAAATAATTTTCTTGAAGGGATGAATAGCATAGGCTATTCTTTATTATTATTATTATTATTATTATTATTATTACAAGCACACACACATATATAAATATATATTTATATATATATTATAATTATTATTATTTTCTACATTCCATCACTTAAACAGTTCAATTTAAAAAATAAGCATAAAGACCAACTGTATTAAGGGTCTAGGCTATCTATAGTACTTTGGTGACAAACCTTTAATATGGTCCTCTATATTTTTGTAATGTAAAGGTGTACTGCACGGTATAGTCACCTCTCTGTACTGAAGTCAGGTTTTAACTGGAAAAGAGGTTGAAGGTCCATGTTTGTTGCGATTCATTACATTAAATGGAATCAGGGAGGGATCCTGAGTATTACCCCCTCCACACACACACACACACACACACACACACACACACACAACCCACTTTCTTTATTTTTTTCTCTTCTACTACCACCCGGTCTTTGTTTATGTTGTAATGTACATATATTTTTTCGTGAAGGTATTATAATAGCCGGTCTTCGTGCTGATTGGGCGCTCAGGTTGGTGAGTGAACGCCCTGCAGATTATGTCAGATTGCGTGCAGAAACCAAACCAGCCCAGCCTTTGAACTTCACCGCTTTTGGCTCGTATTCACGCTCTTCCGCTCATTTCCAAGCCAGGTGCTTGACGACAAACCTCAGAGAGAGAGAGGGAGAGTGTGTCGCAGAAAAAAAAAATAACACTTTTACGACTCCTGCAAACTGACTGCGGAACATTGCTTTCACCTTTGAGGATTTTTTGTGCGTGCATCTCGCATGTATTTTTTTCCTGTATTGCCTGCCTCAGGTCTGAAAGAGAGTTGTAACTGGACTTGAACGAACGCGCATCAGTGTTTTAACTCGGGAAAAGCAAACCGGGCTCTGGATTTTTATTTTATTCTATTTTGTTTTTACTATTTTTCCGACTCTCAACATCCCAGACGTGGCATGACTGGTATCTGGCATCTAGACAGGTGAACAGTTTCCCTTCCTTCCGATCAGAACTTTTCCTCGTCATTAACATTGGGGATAAAAGCACACTTTTTTAAAGATGTCAAAGCCTGCTGATCATATCAAGAGACCCATGAACGCGTTCATGGTTTGGTCCCGCGGCCAGAGGAGGAAAATGGCACAGGAGAATCCCAAAATGCACAACTCGGAGATCAGCAAAAGACTGGGCGCCGAGTGGAAGCTGCTTTCAGAGTCTGAAAAGAGACCTTACATTGACGAGGCCAAGAGGCTGCGGGCTCAGCACATGAAGGAGCACCCCGACTACAAGTACAGACCCAGGCGCAAACCCAAAAACCTGCTCAAGAAGGACAGGTACGTTTTCCCTTTGCCTTACCTCGGAGACACCGATCACTTGAAGGGACTTCCCATGTCGGCCGCGGACTCTCTTTTGGGCCCCTCGGAGAAAGCCAGAGCGTTTCTGCCGCCGACGTCAACTCCTTACTCCTTCCTCGACCCGAGTCAGTTCAGCTCCAGTGCCATCCAGAAGATGACAGAGATGCCCCACACGTTGAGCACCAGCACTTTGCCGTACGCGTCCTCGTTGGGATACCAGAACGGCGCGTTCGGCACCCTTGGGTGCCCCAGTCAGCACACCCACACCCACCCGTCGCCCACAAACCCGGGCTATGTCGTCCCGTGTAACTGCACAGCCTGGTCAGCGTCAAGTTTACAGCCCCCGGTGGCCTACATACTTTTTCCAGGTATGACCAAGACTGGGATAGACCCATATTCATCCGCACATGCCACTGCCATGTAACCCTCAAGACTCTTTTCTTTTTTAAATTCACTTGAATACTGAAATGCATGTAAATATATTATGGACAGCGCGCCCTATTAAAAAGGCATGAACAGTATTAACTGCCTTGGACTTGTTATGGCAAAAAAAAAAAAGAAACAGAAAAACTTTTCCAGAAATCCAACAAGTTCCTGATCTGAGCAAAGGATTCGGTGTAAAGGACGGTGCCCTGTGAACTGTAAGAAATGTAAATGTTATAACGTTTATGGCAACCAGAAAAGGAGGCCTTTAACTTTATTTATTGTGTACATTTCTATGCTGATATGCTGATTTGTGTTAATTATTGATAGGGTACTTTCTTATTTTGAAAATTTGGCTTGCACAATTAGCATTATTTCCTGTATAGGCCTAAGTAGTCTACATTTTGGCACTCGTAATTTTATGATGTTCTGGATAGGGTCAAAATCAGAACCTATAGGCTGGATTATATACGGGTCATATTGTTTATATTTATCAAAAACTGGCACATAAAACTAGACGGTCTATTTAAGATGACAAAAAGAAAAAGAATCATTTACATCCAAATGTTTAATTTTGCATTTTTCCTGTGGTTCAGTGCTAATATAGTCACACGCGTCAGTTTATTTGTTTTTGTTTTTGAGGATAAGTTATCTTTGAATCCAAGGAGTTATATGTGTATTATCATCTAAGATGATAATTTAAAAACTGTCATGTTATGGAAAGGATAATGTATCTAGAAGGTTGATACCTCCTGCTCTTTGTTCAATTGCTGAGCAAAGGCATTTCGAATAAAGACAATCTGTCTTCAACGCTATCAATTTCCTGTATTTGTAGGTTATTGGGTACTTGAGATGACAAAGATAGTGAAATATTGTGTAGAGGCTGTGGGGGACTTAAACCGGGCCTAATTAGATAGAATTTAAATAGTTGAGAAAATAGAAAAAAAATATAGCCTATTGCCATTTAATAAATGCCTAGAACAGAAACAACAATTCACTAAAAAGCGATTCTATGTTTAAAAAAAAACTTTTTAATAAAACAATTGGGATCATTTTCTACATTTTAAATGTTAGACTCAACTTGACCCCAAACTAATCAATGCTGTTGACTGAACATGAACAAACTCGCCTCGCACTAGAACAACAACAATCAATCCTCTTCTTCCAAATCGATCCCGTTTCTCGTGTGTGGTTTTTAAGCTGTCAAACTCCTCCACTCTGATCACTTCCACAGCAAGGCTTAATTGCCTCCGCGTTTGGCTGCTACTGCTTTTTTTAAAGAAGTGATCTGAAACAGGTTCCAGGCATGTTCTGCGGCACAGAGCGGTGAAGGTGTTTTTGTGACACTGGGATGAACCGGTTGTGATCTTTTGATGTTTGACAGCTCAGAGGCCTCCCTGGAGGGATTCCGCCCGTCCGACTTGTCTGACTGCTTAATCACTTCAAGGAGGGAGCCTTCTTCTTAATTATAGGTTTAACTAATGGAACAAACTGAATGTGAGGTGATTTCTCTCTCTCTCTCTCTCTCTCTCTCTCTCTCTCTCTCTTGTAACTTGCTGGCTGTAAAGCGGCCCACTAAGCTATAGTGCGGTTTAAATCTCTCTGCGTGTGTTTACTTCTGAAAAGAAAGGTGCTGCAGCCAAAACCACACTAAAGCCTATTATCATCAAGCCACTCAGTCGTGTTTAAACCTGTATGAACTTGTAAATGATAGGGCTGCCTCTAATTAAGACAATACTGAATGAAAACAGTTTCCAACCGCAAAACAGGAGGAGATATACAAACACTGAAAGATTTCAGTGTGAATTAGGCGCAGTTTCTTCCCTCCACCCCGCTAATGGAGAACAGGATTTGCGGGCCGCGGTGTGTACCCTCGTGTTAGACGACTGTAGTATTAATTAAAAAAATTCATTCCACATCCAAATTGTTTACTTATCTGCCAGGAACATATGCTGAGAGAAGTTAAGATTCACGATTCTGCACTATTGCCCAAGGTGCAATTCAGTCCTGTGGAGGAAGGGAGGGAAGGAGGGAGGAAGAGGGGAGGAGGACGGGCAGATTTTTATGACAGACTTAGTCCTTATCTAGAGCTGTAAATTAGGGTGATACTTCATTGAACCGAATGTGAAGTTTTACATCAAACCCCTAAAGCATCCTAATTCAACTTTGAAATTAGACAATTATAATTACTTTCAGGAGTAACAGCAGACGTGGATATTCTTTCTTTCCATGATGGAAATGAGGCGGGCATCCTTTCAATATGTATGTTGTTTTAAATCTTATATTTTCTGCATTTTATTAAAGCAGTTTCAAGTTTTGTCGGATGCTATTCACACGCTACCTGTAATTATCAAACTTAGTCACGGGAAATTGACTGTGGTTAAAACGCCTGAAATAAATAACCTTAACGATAAACGGCATCTGAGAGGTATAATGGGAGGGAAATTATGATTTGAAATTATAGGGGGGGTTAAATCTCTTTTTAACTCTTCCCCCCTTGACGTTTTTATTGGAGCACAACAGAGAGAATTCAATCTGCCTTATCTCTCCAGGACTCCTTTTCAGTGCGAGATCAGAGAAAAAGGAGAGGATAATTGTTCTTTATTTTATTTAATTTAACGCGACAGCCAGCGCTTTCAGGTCATTTATATGCTTCATTTAGTGATAAAAGTCAATGAGAAGGGGGGCACTGACTGCAGCAAGCGCTTTTACTTTTTCCTCCACAACACTTAAAGTCCCAAAAAAATGTAAAACAGATGAAACAAAAATAGCGGAAGAGTGGGAGGGTGGAGGGGGGCAAGACATTTTTAATTAAAAGCCATGGGTCATTTACATTATTGTCTTTTAATGTTACCCTGAAATCATCTTCAGTAAATGGAGTTTGATAAGTGGCTGTTGAGAATGTGGTTTTGTATTTAGGCGTGCTAATTTCCTAAATCAAAAGGAAAAAGTCCTCTCCAGCAGAGGTTTGAAGAAAAAAAAATACTATTGATGATGACGGTGTCACTGTTGTTTCTTCTCCTGATGTTATTAGAGAAAAAGGGACGATTATATGCCAAATACAGGCTCGCTTATCAAAGATGCATTCATTTTGGCTTGTGTCAACGCACGATTTGACACAAATGTATATTGAGACGTTGTAAAAAAAAAAAACAACATTATTTTGGATGGGTGGGTGGGGTAAAACCCCATCTAATTTCAGCATATTAAATATTGTCTCCGAAAGACCCAAAAGAAATCATCACTGGCTAAATCCTAGTCTATCTAAAATTGAATCTGGGATACCATTTTGACGGGAGAAAAAGTAAAACCGTACAGTTGTGTTGTTTGAAGACGCGGGGGCTTGAATTTGGGGGTCCCTGAATTCTCATTTGAAAGAAATGAAATCGTGAACGAGCTGATAAAGAAAAAGGGGAACGGATGAGCTGAGAGAAAAGGAATCATGCCACGGTTGTTTAATGTGCTGTGCCAGACGGAAAGTGATTTACACTAAGACTTTATTCCCCCCGACACATATAAAGACAGTGCATTATTTATCGGGCACGCACACACTCACGCATGCATGTGAGCCTATATGGTCAATTCTCACTCTGGAGTTCATCGGATACAGATATGGAAAGCACCAGTAGGATACTATTACATGCTTCATGCTTCAAGCAAGCTCGCACTCACATCCTGCATCCATCAGATTCATTTTCTGCACCGGTCAGTGCGGAAAAGTTCACTCTGCACTTGTTTTATGACTTTGAACAAAGTTGTTCTTATGCAATTTCACTAACTTTTTATTTCCCAATTATACTCATTCGATTTTGCATATGACAACTCCCATGAAGCTTTTCAGGCCTTGCACCCCCCGAGCCTGACGTTGGGTGCTGATGCTGATATTTGCCCGGCCGCTCTGAAAGAACACGAGCAGTGTTGCTCATCTTATTATATTCATATGGCGTTTTGTACATTACTGATGCTTACATGTATTTATATACTACATTAAAACTGCATAAATCTTATAAGTCTTGCACACTTCGTAAATATTTAAATCAGTTCATTTCCATTTAAAATAATTTAAAGTAACATTTTTAATAAAATGCCATCACATGTTGTTATTGTTATTTCTTTCTTTATTTTTGAAGCAGGCAGGCCTATAATTTAAGAAAGATATTTAATATTATTTAATATCTATCTTGCCCTGTCACTTTGTTACTTTTGTCATATTGTTTGAAAAAGTCTTTTTTGTTGTTTTTTCAGTTTGGAAATGCTTTCTGTCTCTTATTGAAGCCAATGGTAACATGTCAGTTTAATGTCACTCACTCCAAAGCTTTAGGTTTTATTAGAAGCCACATGGGAACCCCACCTCTCCAGCACTTTGAGCAGAAAAAATCTTCTAAACTAGTGGTTCCACGCTTTTTACCTTATGACCCCTTAAAACGAAGTAGTCTGTGAGCCCCTATCACGTGCTGCAAATGTCAGCGAGTTATGTTCAGTTCCACCTAAGAGTGGTTTTATCTTCTCATGCTGTTTTATTTGAATTGTTTCTATAGATAGACATAAGGATGTAAAATTATCCATTAAGATTAAATAAAAGTCAGAAAAAAACACTAATTTTGTGTAGCGGCATTTCCTTCTTTCTTATCTTAACTATCTTGCGACCCATCCAATTTATCTTGGGAACCATTAGAGGGGTCCTGACCCCCAGGTTGGGAACCCATGTTCTAACCACATATCCTACATGTCTTATACATTCGGGCAAGATCAAAACATTTTTCCACGTGACCTAGCCGCCTCATTACGCAGCCCTACTTTCTACTTGTAGATTTCTTTTTCATTTAGACAGTATTTCAGTCTCTGAAGTCTCTAAAGCTGCTGATTCAGAGCGGCTAAGCTTGTCATCATGTGCTTCTCCAAAAGTGACCACACACTCAGAGGCCACTGATCAGTCTCCTTGATTTTCTCATGCTTATTTATCATTCGCATGTCCTGCTTGCTGAGACACCTTCCATACATTAAAATGTGTCATAATTCACAGCAGGTGTGGGTGTGTGAGACGTCACACTCGTGTGTTTGTGTGTACGCATGTGTGCTTCATTTCATACAGCGGCTACTTTTGACTTATTGTGCTTGTCTTTGTTGCTCATGCACCCTTTGAATTTTCATGCAGCATAAACTATACATCAGATCATGCAGATGAATGAGTTTTGTTGCTGTCTTTGCTCATTAATACTACAGATGCTTCTTGAGTTATCGAGTCAGGGGCTTTGCTTTTAACAACACAACAAGACTTCATCTGCATTTTTGTTATTCTTTTTAAAAAATGCCACAAAAATGTCCCCAAATCACTGTAGTCAGAGAATCTTTAAAATAACTTTGTCTGAGTTGGAGTTGAAGTTGCACAATTCTAATAAGCTTCTTGATGGTGTATAGTTTGTTTTGTGGCATTGGATACACCAAGTCTGCAGACCTGCATGTATTCAGTAAAATTATTTATTTATTGTTTATTTCTTCATGATTAAAATATTTCTAGAAGATTTTAACTATTAACTATTAACTAGTAAAACCTAATGATGAAAACATGACCTAAAATGCTTTGGATTATTGGAGATTACTGAAATTTATAGGTTGTAAGTGCAGACATCAAAAAGTGTGACACAAAACTTCACATGACCTCTGACCGTTATCCATTTTCCCGAACTTTCTTAAATAAAGTTGTTTTTCTCAGAATAGTTATCGCACTAATTTGTTTTCTTTATCAGATACGTTTTGCTGATCAACACTGGGTGTGATATGGGATTTTTTTTCCAGTTGTTCGAGGTGTGGGGAGTTCCTCCCACATTCCGTTAACAGTGGTAGCGCTGTAATCATTGGGAAGCTTATTGAGCCTCATTACAGTGTCAGCTCATGTGCTCACGTGACTCTTTCTTTAATCACAGGTTACTTCTTTAACGAAACAATCTTTTCAACAAATCTTTACAAAATTCCACTTGGAACAACCCACTAAACGATGTATCATACCGCAGGACAATTCCTGCTCAAACTCAAATACAACTTGATGGTGTGGTGAATGCTGAATAGAAAGATATATAATCAGATATACCATGATTCAAACTTCCATAGTAGTAGTTAATCCCAGTGTAAACACTGCCTTACATACACACCTAAATACACTGTAATGTTACTTAAATTTGAGCCATTGAGGACATCAAGGTCATGCCCTGGAAATATTTTGTTGAATTTGAGGGATTTAATGACATGAAGAGGAGTTTATGTTCTATGATGGTACACATATTGCTCATGTTGAAGGTTTTTAAGGCTGATCATGTTATTTCTAAAAGGGTTTTCGTTTTCACCACCTGATCTAATGATCAAAAGTATAACAGAGCAGTTAAATGAACAAAATAATATGGGAATTTTGTGGGTTTTTTTTGTTTTTTTTTACATGTCTAGTATGCTTGAGTATTTCTAAAATCTCTTTTTTAAATTTCAATTTAAAGGCCCTGAAATTGCCGTCATCTCATAAAATAAAGGATTACATGTTTGGCAAAAGTGCCTATCAAGAATCTTTAAGCTGATATACTGCAAAGAAAGTAAATAAAGGAAACCTTCTCACCTTCTCATATCAAGTTGTCAAACACACACTTGGCGTATGAAGGGTGGATGGAGAAGCACACACACAAGCCACACACAGAACTACCTGGCTGATTTAGTGCCTTCAGCGACTCAGGTTGAGGGCAGCACTGGCAGTCCAAGCCAATGGAATCCCTTGGTAAAGAGGATGCTAATCGTAGCTTCTTGTGCCTGAGCATGTCTTCCTGGGCCAAATGAGATTAGAGGGAGTGGGATATGGCGAAGCGACGTGCGTGGGGTTCTGGAGGTGAAAGGTAAAGGCACTTATCAGGAGGGTTCCCCTCGGGGTCCTCGACGGCTGACTCAATCAAAACCCTGCACGCACTTCTCACTGGATTAGACTAATCAGGAAGGAGCAGGGGATGTATAGACCACTTATCTAAAAAAAAAACATTGGGCTCTCTTTCCCTTTGAAAAGACCCTACAGAAATGTTTGTTAATTTTATTTATTACAGGATGCTTGTCGATGTGGCAATCTTCCATGGAATCATTAAAAAGGGCTCTTCCACTCACTGAAGGCACGCACTGTTTACATGCTGCAAAGATAGAGGAGCCTTTGATGTTCCAAATTTCAGCCCCCCCCCCCACCTCCCTGCACTCATTGTCATTATTATTTATATATTTACTTTTTTCTTAATTTATTTTCTCCATTTGTGTTTCTCGTGCCACAACAGATCAGACTGATGGAAGGTAGTCAACATAACAAAGACCCTGAAAGGTATATGAATATTTATTACCGGGACGACTTCAGAGCCAGACAGGCCGTTAGCAGTCAAAGGAATAGTGAGAAGATAACAGCAATTTTCACACTTATGATTACCTTCAAATTAATCTCCATTTCTTGAAGGGATGTGGGATAGTTGACTAGCATATCTTTCATTTCTCGATTAAAAAAGTTATTTTATCCAAGTTTCAGCTACTTGTTTGACAAAATAATCCAAAAACAATTGTAAATTTTAATGGGAGCACATGTAGAAAAGGGCAAAATACTGACATAAATGATCAGAGTAATGAAAACCTTATTCTGAAGTGAGACCTTTTAATGTATTTGTTATGACTCTATAGTTTATCATTTATATTACATGCAGCTTCTCACTATATTCCAAACATCTATGTCTACGAGGGAGCAATGTTTGAAAGAAGAAATAACACATTCCTTCTTTTTACAAGTACCAATATGCTCAGGGGTTGTGATGCTGCTTACTGGGTCTGGAATGACCAGTAAATTATGGCAGCTGATGTTGGCTAGTTACATCGCAGACAGATACTGCTCTGTAACTAGTGTTACTGAGTCAGTTCACAGCATGATGTATGACTTACTTGTGCTACTGTTAAACAATGTATACCATATATACAGTACTTATATCTTAGTTTTTAGCATCTTGAAATTGCCATTTTACTATTGTTTAGCAAAAGTTACGTAGTTTATGTAAGCAAAACAAAACTCCATATTTAGTAGGACTTTATGCTGATTTTGGTATTGACCGCTCTTTCAGCCTATATATGAGCAAACCTTTGAAATTACATATATACAATATATTTGCAAAAACAAGTATGTTTTGAGGGAAACATAAAGGCGCATTGTGTATTCGAGTAGCATAATGAGGAAATGCTATCTGGCAAGTTGCAGAAAGGCTGACACTGAATGTATCAGTAAAATGTTTACTGACAAAATAAAAAACACAGTACCCACTTGTAACAATTATGGCATTTGAAAACTTTTTCGTGGTTATGTTTAGGCACTCACAGCACTTGGTTAAGGTTGAGTGAAAGATTGTGGTTTTGGTTTGATACAGAAAAAGATGAGAATCCTGCTCTCTGGTGTCAAAGTCGATGCTTTGTACGACCACCTCCTTACAACTCTGGAGTGCTAAATAAATGTACATACATGTAGCATTTCATGCACTCAAAAAATGTTACAACGTAATTGGGAACACAGTTGAAAAGTATTATATACACGTGATGTCGATGAACGAGATACATGCTGCCATTATAATCAACAACTAAACTGTTTTCATCATTTGCACTGGCCATACGTGTTCTGGTGTGGTACCTTGTGTTTATGCTTGCCTATTTATGCAATAAATCCCAATGAATACATGTTGTCAGGGCCTGACGCACATTGAACTGACCAGCTAGTATCTGATGAAACCAAAGGAATGGCCTTGAGTGCCTTACAGCTGTGTTTTCTAATCACATTTATTGGCTTAAAATTCTTAAATACATTGGCATTGAATTTGCATGCCATTTAAGTCATTTGCAGGAAACCTTGTATGGGAGCAATATGGTAATGTTTTGGTTCACTGTACTGATTTACCTTGGGAACAAGTGTCTGAATGAGAGGTGTCTCCTTTTCTCTCCATTCAGTCTATAGCAACAGAAATTGATGTGCACTGTACAACATTGTTATCACCACAACCCATTACAGTGTTGATTATGCCAACTAATTATGCTAGCAAATACTTGAGGAAGCGCAGAGCAGCAGATGAATGAGATATCAGCCTTGTAGAGAGGCTTGATTTGCCGTATTGTTGAATTAATGTAAGATTCAGGTGCCTCCCAGTACCTGACATGATAGTGAGCTTCATACAAGATGCTCGGTTAATTTCATATTCTTTCAATTGTTACCTTGTTTTTAGAGGCTAAATCATCATATCACAACCGTCAAAGACACGTGTCATGTTAAATATTGATTCATGTACTCTGTGTTGTTACTGAGGAAGCCTGGGATACACACATGATTATCAGTGAGTTGTGTCAGTTAAACAGTAGCCCACAAATTTCCATTACTTCCTCACTTCTAGTTTAGTTTAGTCAGGTAAGGTGCTTTCTGCTTTCAGATTCTACCTTTACCTTTGTAAATAATTTCTTCACTTACAGTATTACATAACCAAAAAAACCCCTGTAACTTTAAAATCAGAATGTTTTTTTTTATCATTCTTGAAAATGTTGCTGGTAAAAGATGTTCCCCCTTTAAATAAAGCAGAACTCATCTGGGCCAATCACTGACAAACCCAGGATGTCACTTTCATGGGTGAGCTACAGAATTTCAGCACGTTCTGACAGTCTACAGTCATATGATGTCATATAATGTTGTGTGTGACAGATAGATGAACAAAAATATGCAATGTACATGCCGCAATTTGAAAAATTTGTGGAAGTATGAACATTTCAGGGTGATATGATGAGATGCAACATTGGTGTGCTGGTGAACATACTGGATGAACAAACGAATGAAGAGGGCACTGAATAAATGTAAACTTGTAAAACTGTGAATGCATACAATCATCCAACAGGCAAGCGAACATCACCAATAATATTACAAAGATTAAAAAGCTATTAAATGTATTTTCTTGTTATCTGTGACAGCTGTCATAGCTGTTTCCAGTATTCTGGGAAGCAAGTTTGCCCCAAAAGTGGCTTTATACTTTCAGTTCTCCCTCCCTTTATTTCAGAATCAACTTCAGTTTGGAGTGGCCCTCAAGAAACACGACTTCAATGTACAAAGATCAAATAACAACCATTTATTGTTGAAACCCATATGTGATGAAAACACCCCCAACAGCAGGATGGAAACAAGGTGGAAAGATTGTTTTAGTTGTTTAAAAACAGATCACACCAGTTTAATTTTACAGTTTTCAACTGCTTAGCAAAGGAATGGTGCTACAAGCAAGTGGCCAGCATTATGATTATCCAACAAATCTCAATTTAAAACAAAAAAGCACATGACAGTTACATCTCTCTAGAGTTTGCAACCAAGGCTGGATAACTACCTTGGCAATGCAGGCAGGGTCTTGGCCCTAGATACTCCATCGTATAACAGAACAAAGAGCGGTACGTTAAGAAAAAAGGTACATATGTCACAAGTGGCTTTTTAGTCTGTATACTTGTGTCATGTGGTACATGACTACTGGGTCAAGGTTGGGTGAGGAATGGTTAGGAAATGAGCCCTAAATGACCATTGGCTTGTCAAATTTCTATCCTTAAGGCTGGATCAGACTGCAAGTTTAGTTAAGTTAAGGATGCCAAGCCCAACTTAAATCTGGAGGAGGAGCTTGTGGGCATGGCACATGTCCTCGCAAAATAGGTGGTTATAGAAGCTTGGTGACTTGCGAGGCACTACTCACATGGCTTGTTAGTGAACTAATGTAGTCTAGCTGACCAGGATACACTTTAGCCAGCCAGGAACATGCTAGTACTAGTCAGTCTAGCTAGCTCTCTCAGCTTGCTAACTTGCTAACTTTTAGTTGTCAAGCTTGTCAACTTGGTCACTAAACTTAAATGTATTTGTACCATCAACTTCTGTCTCATGACCATGAGCAGTTTGTGCTCCAACAGAGGGGGTTAGATGAAAGTGGATGGTGCATCACGGCTAATAAATTACGATGGCTTCCTCCATTTTGGACTCTTGCTCTCTGTTCCCTGACTCAGGCAGAAATCATGTTCAGAGATGAGGTATGTTTAGTCTCCTTCCCTCTCTCTTTCTGATGTATCCCGTGTTTTCCCAGATCTTATAGCAATTAGAGGGGGTAAAGGGGATATGACGCAATTGACAGTTGACCAAATGAAACGCACCATTACTACCTTCAATAACATTAGGGATTTCTCTGGGTTTTAAATTGTTTACATTTCATTTGGGATCATGTAAGTACACAACTCCATAGGTCTAGTCATTTTTAGACATTGTAATGCAGAAATGTTACATTTTATACTTTAAATGGATTACTATGGGTAAAGTAGCACTATAGTCAGTTCTACTGTACCTGGATTACACTAGCAAGCTGACTATTTATTCTTAAAGGTTGGGTATGGGAGAAATCCAATTTCATAACAAATACCATGATATCGAGCGACATATGACACAAAAGTAAAGTAACTAACATTAGCTAAGTTGTGGTTTAGCAAACTGTCGCTACAGCTGATGCTAAGGTAACATGCAGAGAGGACGAGACGGTCCCAGAGCCGGCAGACCAGCTCTAGACAGCGATACTCACAACTGTCCTGCTATAGCGTGTCTTGGCAAACTAGAAAGTAAGCTAATTGTCTGTGGGCCAGTTATTTAATGTTACCCGACACACAAATCATGGCTGGAACTGCTGGAAAAGTGTCTGTTTCCTATTTACAGAGCCAGGGCTGTGAATAAACACTGGAATTTCTGTTCAGCACACACAAAACGGACAGCTAGCGCACCGTGAGGAGGAGATATCTACTGAATTGGACAAAAAGGCGTGTATTAGTTTTTAATAGCATACCCCAAATTAAGTAACTAACAGCAAATAAAAAATATTCTTGTGTCACTGTCACAAGCACTTGTCTAAGTATTGCTGGCAAATGTCAGCAGTATCTTGACTATATGACTGCATTTAGTCTGAGTTGAAGTGGCTTCAGGGGTCGGGATGAGTCACTTGCTGGGCCACCATGAGAATGTAATGAATGATGAAAAATATTTGAGATTCTATGTGCATAAAGCTGAGGCTCAAACTTCCTCTTTGAAATGAAATAGGGCAAATAATCTGAATTTACAGCCTGTGGTACTGTGATATTTTACACTTATTGGACATTTTGATAATTGAGATTAATAAGATGTGAGAGTAACTCTTTTAAATTCTTGCTTTGCACTTAGACATTTTTAATACACAGTAACACGGTAACTGGACAACCCGGCCCAAAGTGCTGGTGACTTTTAAAGAGGCTGCAGTAGCCACAGCACCATCATGGGGTATTATACAGGTCTCTTTTGTCTCTCTGGAAAATGTCAAGGCGTAATTGATATATTTCTCACTGCTGCCTTTATCTTTGGGCCGTGTTTCAGGTTCTATGATCTGGGTTCACGCTGACCTTTACCAGTGCACTCTTTTCTCTCACTTTTTTTTAGGCCCCACTGAAAATAGCTCAATAGGATTTCAATGGGGTGTCTTTCATTTGAGACAATCTTCTCTTCCTTTTCCTACCCGCAGCCCCTTTGACCGTGGCTATTTATTTTGAGATCCAACTTTTCAGCATGTTGTTTGATCTGAGATTTACTCCAGATGCTTTGTTCACTGTGGTCTGAAAAAATCCTCCTATTCCTCAGCAGTGATGGAGGAGGTGTGCTGATGCCACTGTCCTTGGCTTCTTATCTAGGTAAACTGTGCGCATAATGTTGTATTATCACTACAAACAAAGCTGAAATTGGATTAAATTAAGTTTTCTGTTTTCAATAATTAGTGGAACAGCTCTCTTTATAACTGGAACTATTAAAAAGTAAAGGGGCAAAGCATGAGAACAACATTTTAGCTCAGGCACATAACTTGATTAAAATTTGGGTGTACAAAAGCCTGATATGTTTTATTGGCAACCTGCCATATATTCGGTTCGACTATACACAAACAAGGTGTGTTGGCTGTATCTAGCATAGCCTGGAAGCGACATCGCAATGTCTGGCAGGTCAATGGATGAATTTCCTTGAGACTTATTGGGCTATAAATCAGTTTTCAAACAGAAAAAAACATGGTGTGTAGTTTGAAATTGTGATATCTTTTATAAGATCCACCAAACTGTTAACAAGATGGAGAGTCCTCATCCCTCTGATGTCAACACCTTCCCTATGCCCAGTCACTATATCTTCATCCCTCTTAGTAACATCATACTGGAAAGCTCCCAGTTCTTGCCTGTCCACATCCTTGTGCATGGAGTGAGAGTGATGCAGAATGCTCACTTCCCTTTTGTCCTCTCCACTTCCTCCCAGTCCTTATCTCTTTGTTACCCCCACACACTTTAGCTGTCCTGGATTCCCTCGACTGCAGCATTTCTTCTGCACTGGTGACCTTTAACTCAGGTCACCAGAAATTCCTTATTCAGGCAACCGATGGGGAGCTTCAGCTTGCTTTTCTGTTTGTGGGGGGAAAATCTACAGAGGTTGTGGCAGATATACCAGTAAGTCCATAATATCATTCAATAAGCATATTCTCAACAGGCCAAGGTGAAGACATATGGTACTGCTGTTAAATCTGCGTATATAAGAAACTAATGTGCAGTTTAGGCTTAACGACATGCTGAATAAGAACATGGTCTGTTCGTAGACATTGGATATGTTGAAAAAATTAATGTATTTTACGGCTCTTTGAACCATTATAGTATAATTGTTGCAAAGAATTTAATACAGTTGCAACAATGTTAAGTTGAAACAAATGCATTTTGTAATGATTATTAAGGTATTATATTGTGTAGTTGAAGTATTGTAATTCAGTTTAGTCATTTTAGTATCCCAAAAGGGAAACGTGACTTCAGCCAAACAAACCAAACACAGTACAAAATCAAAAACAACAATCTCTAAAATGCTAAATTACATGTGCACACCGAGTAGGGTTTTTACTCCTATTGCACTTGTGTACTCTAAATGTACGGCCTGAGGGAAGAGTTTCAAACTCAATGTGAAGGGGGTGGTTTGTGCAGTTTAATATAGACCTAGCCTATCAGGGGGGTCTTTGGGACACCTACCACCTTGCCAGCCACCTTCACAGTAGCTCAGGTTGTTTTTGTCCATGATGTTAAGGTTACCATATCAAGCAATCATAGAACAAGTAAAAACGATATAAATGAATGACTTGTAAAGACATCATTTTCCGATCTGCATTAAAAACATTTAACCTCCTACGGAAGAATAAACAATGATGTTTGCTGCCAAGATATTTATGTTTTACAAAAAATTCTAGCTCTGAGATGGTGAGTGGAATGATTTCCTTCTTTGTGGTATTGGCTATGTGTAGTTTTCAGTGCCCACTAGTGGGGCAGTTTAGGGTTAGGGGTTAGATTACAACCAGGTGTGTGCTCGTACGCATGCTCAAACCAAGCGAGAAGCTTCCGGTCTGAGACGTAAATCCAATGCGGAAGTCCCTTAAACCTGCATTCTATTGAACAGCCAGCGGGGGGCGACTCTCTCTCTGGTTGCAAACAGAAGTCTTCTGACAGAACTTCTGACCTGATTTATTACCTCAGTAAACACTTTCATAATGAGTTTATGGTCTCAGGTCTTCTTCAACACAACATGATGTTCATTTAGTAAATTATGGTCCCATTTAGAGGAAAATAGACCATTAAGCATAGTATACTTCAGGGCGGTATTATCTATGATTGACAAGTTGTTACCATGTCAATAGGGCTAGAGTGACTCGTACCCACTGTGTAAATTTAGAAAGAGAAAAAGGGTATTAGAAGTCGGCTGTTCACTTTCTCTGGTGTATACATTTACATTCAAACGGCCGTTAGCTCCACCGTCTCATCCAAATATGGTCATGTCCAGTGCCGCTGGTTGCAGAAACTCTACATGGCAGCGCCCTAACTCGAAGCCTCAAAATGGCAGTCCACAAACCAACCTGTGACGTCACAATGACTACGTCCACTTCACACTTGGGTCGGACTCACCAGGAGACAGCTTCACACAACATGCTGGAAACTCAGGTAAACTCCCACTGCAACGTTACAGTAATATTTTTATCAGCTTGAGGTTGAACTAATCCGTGCCCGTTACATGATAACGTTAGATTGACTGCATTTAGCCAATGTGATATTTTGGCGTTAGCTCATCTGCCTGCTTTTCAGTAGGTATTTGCGTATCTTTCACCAGAGGCTCAGCAATGTGAGCACAGCAAATGTATTGGATGATAAAAAAATGGTTAATGAGCTAGACTGAATATTATAAATCAGGTTAATATCAAACTTTATAACAGTTAGGCCGCAGTAAGTAACGTTACTGTAGTGAATGGGTCTTCCACTGTGTTGTTGTCCTGCGCCGTCATGTTACATTTTTGTATATTATGTAAGTCACGTAATTTACAGCAACTGAGTCTCTGCGTACCTGTGTATTGGTAAAACAACAATAAACCTAAACTGAACGTTATGAAGCAAACAGCGATAGATTGGTGCTGATGTTACGTTAGCTTGCTGCCCCTGCCTTACAGCACTATAGGGTAGTACAACAAATTGCTCCACATTTGCTTTGTACCATTATATCATTTCTTTCAGGCTAAAATCAACACTTTGACATAATAATAATACCGGTGGTACTCAGGACGGTAATATGGATCATGTTAGCTGGTGGAGTAATGTGGGAAGCCATACGACTGTAGTATTTTGCACCGGATAACGTTAGCAACTGCTTGGTGTTAGCCGGCAAGCTAACTTTATCTAACATGAGCCAATGAAAGCCCAAAATCTGCTTTGCAGTAATGTTAGTTTCCCTGTTGGCTTTGTCAGTTTCAAAACAAAGTGGAGGTCTCTCCATGACTCTAGCCTTTCCAATGTTGACTGATTTAATTCTTGTTTGGCCTGATGGGCTTCAGCACATAAAACTTTGTTTATTGTCTTCTATCCATATGTGGAGTTTGTGTTGGAGTCTGTGTTGTGCTGGGAGCTGGTCGTTTTGTGGTGTAAGTTGGCAGCGTTTTTGTTAGCTGCAGTGTTGTTGCTGTTGTAGGCAAAAGGCTCGGGAGCGTGCATGGAGAGAACCCGACCTGATTCCTTCACATGAGAAGCTGAATAGTGGCTGTTCCAAGTAACAGAGAAAACAGGCATGTGGTTCATTTCAATGTGAGGTTACAGTCAATTGACAAATAGGCAGTAAAAAAGTGATTTATTTACAAGTGATTTAATTGATAAACTACATATAGCCCCTTTAATTGTAGTAAGAACCCATCACACCATTTGACAAACTCATCTACCAACGCCCCGTGCTCAGATTCATCTTTATGGAATGGACTGATGATAAATGTATCATCAGCAAATTTCAGGATGTACCTATACCCATGCTGGCTTCTACAGCCATTGGTGAAAAGAATGTGCAGCAAAGGGGACAGGACCTGAGGAGCGCCAGTGGGAGAGGAGCTCCGTTCTGACAGAAAGCCAGTCACTCTCACCCTCCGAGACCTACATGTTAAAAAATTACATTCCAGCCCCTAAAATTTGCATCAAGATTAAAATAAATGAGCAATTTCCTGACTAAAACATGTGGCTGGAGAGTATTAAACATGCATGAGAAATCCAAAAATGAAAGTCTGGCAAGTTGAACAATGTGACTGAGACACCCTCCATTCCCATCCCAGCCCCTTAGGCAAACTGCATGGGGTCATTTCCAAGAGTTCCCCTTTGACCAGCCTTTCATATCACTTTATGACCTGTTTTGAAGTCGCTCCTTAGTGGTTCTGCTTTTTAGCCACAGAGACAACAGTGGACTCCTTCCGTAACTTTGGAACCCTTCGCTGCTCCAGAGACGTCCATAATATGTAACAGAACACAGAAGCAAACAGAATTTGCTTGTATATTGATATCCCAGCAGCAAAAATGGATGTTGGCTCAATGAAATTAGATTCAGTGAAGAATGCTGACAGATTCTTGTTCTGAGGCATGTGCAACTGTTGTCATTTCCACAAGGACTCATTGTGTAGTTGAATTTGTAATCCCTTTTGAAATGCAAAAATATGCTTTATATAGGATATGGTTGAATGCATCCAATTATGGCCTTTAATTTTGAAATGATTTGCTCTTGAATCATATTCCAGGCAAGTGTTCCTCACTAAAATTCTTGTTCTCTTTAATCTTGCACAGAGTATGGAATGAAGGGGAAACTACACAGAACCAAAATGGGCTTTCATAACTTAAGTGAAAATCACCCAGCCTCACACAAGTGTTAGGCTGATGGCCTTGCAGTAGTGTGTCATTAGCATTCATTATAGTCTTATAAGCCAGAGTAATTACAGGCCCAAGTGCAGGGAGGAATAGCAGTTTACACTGCTAGTAATTTGATTTGCATCTACGCTAATAACTTCTTTTGTGTGTGTTTATGTGCCGTGTCAGAACACAAGTGCCATTTGGCTGCAGGCTGTATGAGGCAAAAAAAGCCTTTTAAATTCTAAGATTGAGTTGCCTTTGCTTTCAGCACTCGAAGCTCTCAATCTGCTAAAGCGTTCAGATTAGCGTGATCACAGAACAAGTGATACTGCGTATTTCTGAAAGTCGTTTTGATGGGTTTTGAAGGAAATGTGGGGCAGCAAAGGAACAGGAAAGCAGACGGGCAACTGAACGCTTCTCAAAGCCGTTTTTCTGTGCAACCTTCAAAATGTGTCTTTACTCCAATCATATACTGAGGTGAAATGGTATTTCAGCTTCACATTTACACAAGTCTTGTGACCAGTTAAGAACAACATCATGCATTAGATTATCTGATTAAAGTGTGACCCTGCACATTCATTTTCTTTACAAAGGTTGAGTATTTCTTTGTATCACAACTGCTTCCTTTATGAAGCTGTTAAAGGGAATTAACGCAAACGTCAATGTTGCCACAAGTTGCAGTGCTTGTATCCTGTTCTGCAAGTGCACCATCGAGCCCTGAGGAACTAATACCTGTGGCGTCTGGGCAGTGTCTTGAAAAGAGCCAGGCTCCTTCTTCTGATGACTGACTGAGAATAGAGAAGCATTCCCCAAAGCTGATGAGGTCACAGGGTTAAGACTATGCTTTTGTTGCGGGACAATGACATCCTATTTACCTGGCGGGGTCCTGCTTTCTTCTCCATGCAACTGTGACCTCGGTGTGAAAACCAGACCTTTGTCTCCCTGACAAATAGAGGCTCAACGTTCAGCTTCGCTTGGATACACCTCAGTGGCCCCTAGCTGCGAGGCCTGCAGGCTCCTCACAATGTTAGCCTCTGCTGAAGATCTACCTGGATTTCACATCAGGTTTGCAGGTTCTAGCAGTATACCCTGAACTCCATGTCTGCAATTATTATCTTAAATATATTTTTAACTGTTCTGGAAAGCCAGATACTACAGTCTACTATACGTATACTGGGAATATTCTGCTATAATCAATACTTTAATATTGAATTGAATGGACCAGTTGAGTATGCGTAATGTAAAAGCTGTAGCTCATTCAGAGAATTATCACCCAACTCCGCAGTTCCCCTCAACTCAATGGAGCTATGTAGCCTCTTTAAACCCAATGTTTGACCTCACTCTCACCACTCTCATTGCATCATTTCCTGATGTAGCAGGACGCTGATTTTGGCGAAAAAGATCTGATTAACCCGCTTGGCGCTACCATCCCAGCACTAAACGTTAGCAACAAGCAGGTGAACACTAGCGTTTAGGCTAGCGGCTAGAGAGACAGATATTTCCCTCAGGAGTTGGAAGATTAAAAAACACCTCCTAAAAGGAGAGGGAACACTGGACTTATATTCACCAAACAGCACAGCAACTTAATGAATGGATGCATAAATAAGCAACAGTTTGGTATCAACTTCAGTAGGTGATAATATATCAAGGTTGTGTTTGCAGTTGTCAAAAAAGATTTGGGGCCACTAGCTAACACCTCCTGTCACTTAAACCCACACTGACTGCTTGTGGGTCATAGGTGTGTGTTTGGACATCAGTTAATTTATTATTTTTCCCTCCCTTCTTCAGATCTCACAATGCAATTTCACACTGAGATATGAGACATTACAGAAGCCAAGTCCAAGACTTTTTACTCCAAGACTGATATTGCGCCTCTTTTTTGTCCTTTTCTTTTGGCAGCTCCTCAAATAATTTCAAGACAAACTTTATGATTATGTCCTATCCCAAATGAGTTCTTTAATAAAGCTTTCAGTCAATCTTTCGACTCAAAGTCTGAGAAATATATTTGAGTAATATTGGCTTGTTTACCTGCTGGTAGTGATTGAATCTCATGGCATTGTCCCAACTACTTTTTTATTCAAAGGAAACCGGGGGTGTTAGGTGCCAGTGCAATTGCCAGTAAGCCAGTGAGCTAACTTGTTAAATGTGGTGGGGCCATAACCATCAATTCAGCCACTCACTTTGCTTTTATGCTCTGCTAATCTATTGGCACTGTCAATGCTAAGATTTATGTTAATACAGAGAGGGAAGACAGCACTGTCCTGTTGAGGTAAAGCTGCTCACTCTCAAACGGAGGAGTTCAAGGCTTTTTAAAGAAAATAACAATGCTTCTACTTTCTTTTGTTTGATAAGCAAGTTTAAACCAAGAGCTGAGGTGGTTTCTAACCCTGGATGGTCATCCGAGGACGCCAGTTATGAAAGCCACCTGATAGCTAGCCCCCGGAGCCGTTCCTCTTCCGTTTACCCGCTCTCCTAATCCGCCGCTAATGGTTAGCAATGGAGGCCCAGAGGAAGATTCAACCGTTGGTGTGTGGAAATCCCTGCTGGAGTGGGAGTGTCGCGCTTGAGGAAGTACTCAGCGAAGCGCGCCAGACACAGCGACGGGACCCTCATGCCATGTGCACCAAAACGCTCAAGGTGACCCGGCAACACAAATTTACCAACCACACACTCACATACACACTCACACAAAGGAAACGGCGGAACACAAAGAGACACACTTTGATTGCGATCGCTGGCAGAAGCTGTGCTGTAAAGAAGGGATCTTCCTCTCTGAAAATGTCACATTGTTGAAGGTGAATTTAATTTGTTGTGCCCTCTCAATTGTTGCAGTAGTTATGAGTTCTCATGTTCTCATTCTGAAACGAGGATAACCGAGACAAGAATCAACTCTGAGTGAGACTTGAAAATGAGACAGAGGCAGAACCCAGACGCCAGCAGAAACAAAAGGCCTGAAAGGATCAAACCTTCTGCAAACTGCTCCAGGTGTTTAGGGCAATTGTAGAGAAGTGGTTGCAGAGATGTGATATAGCATGATAGTACATAAACTGCTAATTAAATGTTTCAGGGCTGCAGTAGTGTAATTTCCTTCATCAGCTGATAAGGGACTTAAAGGTTTGTTCTCACCGTCTCCCTTGCAGTGCTTTGGCCTCAGCTTTGTTGCGCTGATGGATGGTTTAATGCCATTATTTCACGGGGTAACTTTTCATACGGAATTATTGTCACACTCAAACACAAAGTGTGTAAGGAACCTGGCCGAGACCATGTTGTCTCACCTCATTGTTTTAGCCTCGGGGCCCAAGGTCACGTTTAGATGCCATTTGTTAGCGTCTGCGTGAGTGTTGGAGGTCCGAACTTTGACCCTGCTTATGTCTGAGTAGGATGGTGGTATCAGTGCTGAACAATGGCAGGGTGACAGGACAGACTGATATGGTGTGGTCGAGGACATTGCTACAGGCGTTTGGGCTAACTGTCTTTTCAGTCACCCGTTGCTTTCCATTTTCATTTACTTGCATGGAATGAAAAATTCAAACAAAGCTATTGTTCACTTGTGCATTTCTTCATAATACATGACACATAATAAACTCTCTCTTTCAGCTTTCAGTTGATTTGCATGGCATCAACTTATGCGAGCTTAACTTAGACGTGTGCGCTCACAAAAATACCAATTTAGGATTTTATTCTTCGACAGCAAAGTATGTTTCACACTGTCCTCCTTAGACCAAAATGAATGTCAGAAGGGGGGAAAAAAGAGATGTGCTAATCTCAATGAAGAGAAGGGTAAAAAGAGGATTGATATTAATATCAAATCAGGGCATGTGTGGGAGAGGCAGCGTAGCGCGAAATGCTCAATCTAAACCACAGGGACGTCCGTTGAGGAAAGCACTAAATGTGGACTGACCTCCTTAACCCATCCACCAGGATCCTTTTTGCTGTAATAAATAATGGAGGATTGGTTGGGTCAAGCAAAGCACCACTAGGTGCCCCCTCCTCCCACACGAAGGGTCCGTTTGCTGATCATCCCCGAAGACACAATGCACAATGTGTCCCAGAAGCCTCAATCAATTATTGATGCTTGATGAGAGAGGAACCAAGACAATCTCTTAACTTCTAACTTCTTGGTGATATGAAAGTGAGATTGAATGGTCCTAGAGTACACAGCACACCCTCCAGGTTAATTGTGGTTAAGCATCATTTGTGTGCACGCAGCATGATTGCTGCCCAGCACAGCTGAGATGAGACTGACCCCGAAATGGGCGCTTTGAAATTGGTTCTGCGCACAGATTTTGTCTGGAGTCCTATTAAATTGTGAATTTATTTGAGCTCAATCTAGCAAGTGTGAATGCTGGCGCTTCAGCTTGCTTGCAAGTTTCCTGCTCCTTTTTTCCCCTCCTCCTTCTCCAGCCACCGTGTTCACTACTTCATCCCAGAAACCAGTCGCTGCCTGATACAGACGCTGAACAAACATGTACAGATCAAAAACAACTCCCATGTAGTCTCACATTTCAGCCTAAATGCATGTAGTGTCCTAAACAGAGATTATCTGGGAAGCTGATCTTGATTGTCTTCCCCTTTTTGCTCCCAGGTGGCAGAGCGAGGTCCACATGTTTGCACAGGCACAGCAGCAGTCCCTTGGGGGCAATGCTGCTGCAGCTAAACTCTCTGATGCTTCTGATTGCGCATCACTCTGTGTGTGTGTGTGTGTGTGTGTGTGTGTGTGTGTTTATCTATCTATGCATACACACACACGGACACATACACACACGCTGACGGTGCAATTGATAGACTATATCGCACCCTATTATGCCACAAAAAGATTGAGATAGCACCTGGTTTGTACGATGCTAATCTCCTTCGTGGAAACAGTTTTACCTGAAACTCGTGATATAGTCAAACACGAGAGTTCTTAATATAATAGATATAATATTATGATAAAATAATGAACAATACAATTGCATTAGTGGCTTTGTGCTGTGAAAGCTGACTGATTTGCCATCACTTGGATCCATGACAGTTGTTTATTGATGCCTTGGGGCCAAACGACAAAATGATGAATAGAGAGGAAGTAATCAGAAGCACTCTTGAGATGCACCACAGATATGCTCTCTCCACGGGGTCTGCTACAGTGCCATATAACAATTAGACTGCCAGATGATTTTATTAATAGTATTATTCCCATTAAAATGTATCCTCAAGGAAAAAAAAATTTTATGTTGACCTGAATTTAGCTGCTTTCTTCTTCTAATCAAATTTAAAATCTACGTGTGCACTGCTGTGAAAACTGTGTAAAAAAATATTTTTCCACTCAGCAAGTTGCTATTTATTCTATTTCCTATGTTTCCATCTTTTATCTTGACGTCTCATGCAGTTGTGGTTTATGTGGGGATATTGGTGCCCAAGGTTAAACACATTACATCTGCGTTCAGCCAGCAGTTTGCTCAGCTTTACACAATTAAAGAGAATTAAAGTCTGTTTTTTTCCCTAAACATAATTACAGGGTATGAAATGAGTCATAGCCGAGCGTTAGAGACTCAACAATGGCGGAGGAAAAACTTGTTCATCCGATTGTGACTGCCAGAACATTGCCCTGTGGAGACAGGAAGGAAACAAACACACACACACATGCAGAAAAAAAAATCTAAATTCATATCCTCATTCTTTTATCCTTTTATTTGAATACAGATGTGTTTGCTCCTGTGTTAGTCACTCTTTTAAAAATGCTCGTCTTGACTTTTTTACAGTAAAGCTGTATTCACTGTTCAGGGGGTGCTGAATGCCAAAGATTCTGTCTCATTGTGACAAAGTGGCAGACTAACCCCCCCGCCCAACTCCTTCTTTTCTCTGGTAAATAGAAACACAAGGACACAAAGTGTGAGGGGGGGAACAGCGAGAGGTTGCTCGCCCTGTGGGAGGATTTGCCCATGAAAATATTTTGCAATCACGAATGAATCAAATAGATAATAAGTGTTTAAGAATCTGTGAACCCTATGGAGCGTGTTCCCTTCCCTTTTATCTGATGCAACTATCGGTTGTCTTGTCTTTATCAGCTTACAGTATGGGATGCCACACAGCAGCAGCAGCAGCAGCACCAGCAGGAGCACATGTGGGAGGAGAAAATGCTTGGCTGCAGTGCCCTCTCGTGGCGGCTGGTGGTATTTGTCTTGAAACTTGTGAGAAGTCCTCAAAGAGAGTTAGCTCCAAAGAGTCTTGCCATGCCTGAAGTTGTGCTCCCTCAGAAGACTGATAAAAAAAATGTCATTATATCTGCTTTTGTGCTCTGCTAAGACACTTACACATATATTTAAAGAATAGCCTTCACTTTTGGTCATCTCTTTTGGAATATATTTACAGGGATAGACTGTGAGGCTAAGCTGGGAGGTAGCAGCAGAACTACCAAGAGACCAGTGTTCCGGTCAAGTTTAAAGTGTTGAAGTCACTCTCTCAGAGCCAAAGCCTCGGGCCTTGTTTGGATTCTTTTGTCCACCGCCTGCCCAAATGAGCCTCTCCCCCTGCTATGGGGATGAGAAGACAGGAGATAGGATTATGCGATGACTTGTGTTCGCCGATGATGAACAAGCCCTCGTTAGCGAGCACTTTAATGTGTGGACAGATAGCGCGCTCATTAGCTCTAGTAATGACCACTTCACAGTGTACTGCTGCTCTAATTGCATGTTTTGTTCTCTCTGAGGCTCCGGCGCTGCAGAGTGGAAGACATCTCTCTCCTTCCCTTCCAAGAACTGGCCGCTATCGTCCTCTAACTTGCTGTCTTTTCTCTTCCTCTGCCTCAGCCATCTATCACAGTTTGGGGACGCAGCATATTTGGGGTCTGAATGAGGCATAGCCGATTAGAAGCGCCGAAAAATCATGTCGCTTAAATGGAACAGATGAGACTGGGTGAAAACCCTGGTATTGTCCCTGTAGCTAGGGCAACAGAGGTTCCAACTCAATTGTACTTCTGTCGATTAATTCAGTTATACAGCAGTAATAATTTTTGAAGATATTGAACTATAAGATGGAGGACTAGAAATATGAAAAACTTAAGATCTCACCTTTTGATGCAGAAAAAAAGTATGAGTAGCTTAAAGCATCAAAAGCCCCTAATCACCACATATTTTCTGAACATAAAAGGCTCTCTCCTTTCCCCACTTTATTTCCTGTGCTGTAGTGATATGTCATGTCAATCGTTATATTATGCACACGTGCTGTCTTTTTTTATTGTGAATTCCAGATCGGGTGGGACATTTGATATGGAAGCTCAGAGGATTCTGATGCCCTTCTATTTTCCTTGATTTCGTTACCAGTGGGACATTTTTGCCTCCATATTCTTTCATGTCCCTCCCTTCTCTGAAAGTAAGTTGTTTATTCTCCACGATGACTATCTACGGCTCAAAAAATATCTTCTGAAAAGACTTCTGAGCAAATCTGTCCAGGCTTGGTCCCTTTTTAAATCTAAAGCTTGGGTAGAAGCCTACAATGGCTTAGAGTCCTTGGAGGAGGCAGCTTTCTTTTACTCTCTTTCTCCATTCCCAGTCATCTTTGTGATACTTGTGAACACACAGCTTTATGACAAGGAGCTAACTTAAATCAATTTAAAACAGCTTTTGAAATGCCTTTCGATATGCCATTGTGTTTACTTGAAAAAGAATGAAAAGAAAATCTGAATTGTAACATCTGTCATATTGGGTGCCCCCCTCCCGTGCAGCTTTCGTCACACACACAATGAAGTATTGATCGATTCAAGTCCATTTAGGTTTTGAAATAAATATAAAAAAAATGTATAATCTATCCGGGCTAGAAAGCAGAGAAAGCAGGGAGAAAGAATCGGGGGGCCTGCAGGCAAACAAACGCATTAAAAACATCCAGAGCACAGAGGCAGCCAAGCTATGCTAAGCCAGCAGGATGATTCATTTAAGCACATCTCTCGTCTCTGTAAGCGACACAGTCATTGTCGCTCAGCTGTGTACACTGCAGTGAACAGCAGCTTTAAGTGGAAAAGAACTGCAGTGGTCATTCTTTGGAACAACAGTAAAAACTATCAAAGTTTGCTGAATAAAGAGCTGCTCGCTCAGTCCATCTGGTTACTGTATTTCAGACACGTTCCCCCCCGAGGGGATCAAGTGCCTCTTGAAATCATAGGAGGTAGACTACTGACCACGAAAAAGACCCTAGCCTCATGTTCCACATTGTATCTCATAGACCATCAGCCCGGCGCACAATGCAACTCAAGACCCTCCAAGTGACATCTTAGTACGAACAGAGCGGGAGAATTGCACTGAAATACCTCTTTGCAGAAGCCAACCTGAGCTACAAGCAAATCCTTTTAATCCAGTACAGTATACTTAAGGACTGACCATTGGTAAACCCTAGAGAAGAGAGAAGTATTAATAAGCTGTCACAAGGCTTACTCATTCTATGATTTCCACAGACACTTAACTGCCATGGTGAGAGGCAGGGGAGGGCTCGGGGATGAGTGCTCACCCCTGATCTTTACCCCTCTTAAAGCAGTAGGGAAAATGGAGGCAGGCAGGGGATTATGGAGTGCAGTAATTGTGGAGAGGTGTTGGAGTCAGGATGCAGCGTTTCTGCTGGATTAAGACAAGAAGACAGGCTAATCTTGGATTGGGAGAGGAGACACAAGGGTCGGAGTTGTTCTGGAGCCCTGAGGCCGTTTGGAAAGCTTAAGTGGCAAAAAAAGGGCTGCTTATCCATACCTCTCTTGTGCTGCAAGACGGCCCTCTTCAAAATCATCTTTTAGCGTGTGAAATGCTTCCATATGTTGTCATTAAGTATGATAGTAGCAGAAGTCTAATTTTCTGTGCAAGGATGAGATTTTGGAGAATGGTCACTTTCGTTTCTGCATTTTCTGCTACTGCTGACATTCAGCAGCCCTTGATGCTTAATAGCAATAATAATAATGATGGAAAACGCTAGCAAATTGCATTTTTGCCTACGTTATTCCCCCCCAATGCCTTCCTCTCGATGCTTTTGTGCTGGCACAGTCCCCGGTGCTTCCTCACTCCAGTTTGTTGTTGTGCTTCCATTGTCTCCCTGAGGGGAGGTGACCCCGTGTCTGTTGGTTGTATCAGCAGCCCTGCATTGTACTCAGGGGGGGATTTAGACTCTCAAAGCATCTTCCCGCTGCAGCTTTCCCAGCAAACACCCAAAGTGGTATCTCGCCTTTTCTCTCGCTCAGACATTAATCTTGCTCTACCCTTCTACATCAAAAATGCTTGTATTGTCAGGGAGCGCTAATGTTTGCCTCCTATTCACTATATATACACATATATGTATTTTTGTGTCTGAGGGAATCAGTCGAATGCATTGTTCCCAAATCATTGTAATATCTATTTAGAGTGGCAACAGCACTGGCTGCCGATGCTCAGTATTCATGGAGCATAAACCAGCCTTAAGACTTAGAAAAGCTGAAAGGGCTTATCCCTATATTCTTAAACTCCCCTCTTTTATGTTGGTCTTAGGCATTAAGGATAGGATTGTGAATAGCAATTGTTCAACTGCTGCACTGAGAGTGAGTGTGTATACGTGGGTGGGGGTGTTTTATTCCCTGGCAAAATCCATTCCTTTTCTCCCAATTTTTTTGAACTGTAAATATTAACTGTGTTCTTAACTCTTAACGGTGTATGGGACAGAGTAATGTGCTTTTAAGGATATATTATGTGAAAGATTTTCCACTGCATACACTGCTGCTTGAAATAAGAAAAGGCTATTTTATGGAGCCTGAAAACAAATTTGCTACGGCAGAGGAAGAAGAAAAAGAAAAAAATAGATAGAACTTTGCAGTATCAAGTCGTCAGCAAACAATGAAGGAGAGATCTCAAGGGGGCTGGGCGAATTTAAAAAAAAAAATGATTGCATCCCGCATTTATTTATTTATTTTTCTTTCTCTTTTTTGTTCCGTCACAATGTTTCAAATCCGTGCTTGGTCTTTCTTCAGAAAGTGTGTAGTGCTAATGCATTTCAAAAGCCCTTTTTCAAAGTACAATAGAATATCGCCATAGAAGTTTAGTGGTTCCGCTAAAGAAAGTGGCTCAGTCATTGAGAGCTGTACTCCATTGTGCCAGAGCCTAAGACATTCTCGCTGAAAAGTCGCAATCATTTTTCAGTTTTCATAGCTGCGACTGGAGTTAAAAGGTCGCCGAAAAGCTTACATATTTCTGTGTTGCCTTATAACCTGTTATAATTATTACCGTTGTGAATTTAGTTTTGTGGGGCATTACTGTGCAGCTGAATAAGAATACGAAGCACAGATTTCAAGTTAAGTTCTGCACAAGGCTGAATCAGTGTACTGGAGGTTGGGTTATTTTTTAGAGACTCATTATTTGGCTTAATCTATGTTAACATAGCCTTTATAAAAATATATGTCATTTAGGTGTAATAGAAGGATTGAGGAAACCATTACATGTACTGTAAAATGCAGTCAACTGTGTATAATCAAAGTAGAGAGTGGCACTTGGGGGATTGTGACAGCTGCAGCCACTCCTGTTGATATCAAATAAGACCTTCTGAAACCTTAAGGATGAGTTAGCATGAAACAAATTGCTCCTAATTGTCAGGAGGATAAATTGTGACTGTGAGCGTTTGTAATTCTGTCAGCTACCATTCCCCCCCCCCATCTTCATTCATCTGGGTCCAAGCTCTTTAATTGAGAGGGTCTGGACTGGCTGAGTGAATTGGTAATAGAAATAAGGACCCAGTGTGGATATTTTAATCAGCATTGACTTCTGTACCGGGGCAGAAATGAGCCAGCGCACCATGGAGCGGCAGGCCATCCATCTCCAGAGCCTCTGGTAGAGATGGAGGAGTGGCTTCTCCATTGGATCTGACAGTCACTTAGGGGTGCTAATGGCTCAGCACTCGCTACTGATGGTTATTGGGATTTATGCTCCCCATCAAAAACAATAAAGTTACCTCTGTGATGCAGCACAGGCAGCATTCAGAGAGATCCTCATTGTAAGACGCGAGAGGTTACTGTTGTGCTAATTCTTCACAGTGCTGTAATGTGACTACATCAAGTTCTGGACTTAAATATACTTTTGAGGTACTTTACCTAAGTATTTCCATTTTGTGCTGTTTATACTTGTACTCCCCTACATTTTTTTCCGATTTAAAAAACTTTTATTTAACAGCTACATTTTTTCATTTGAGATGAAAAAATGATGATCATTTACACACAAAACATGTAGTCATTTCAAGTAGGCTGGTTAAAATAATCCATCAGTAATAATATTCTTGTAATGTATGATAATATAACTCTTAAAGAGGCCATTCTGACTTTTACTTTGATTTTTTTTACTTAGTTTGACATTTTCAGAAATACACTTATTTGCTTTCCACTCTGTAAATCTGTATGCAAAATTAAAGAGGCGGTTAGCTTAGCTTAACATAAACACAGTGACCAGCTAGAATGGCTCTGTCAAAAAAAAGAAGGAAAAAAAGCTAATGGGTCCAAGCTGTAGCTTCACATTTAATGGACTGACATTAAATCAATCTTAAATAATATTATCAATCTTCTCACCTAACTTTTTAGTTAGTATATTTCCAAAATTGAAATTAAAAAGTAAAACTATATTTCCAAAATAACATTATTGTTTAAAGTATGTTTTTGAAAGAAGGACTTTTGTATTGCTGCTTTTACTCAAGTATAGGTTCTGAGCACTTCTTCCACCACTGTTGCTTGCTCAGTTTTGGTTTAGTGGTGCTGATGACGGGATGTGTAATGCTAATCATTCACGCCATGTCAGAAACATTATTACACGACATCTGAAGCTTTTGTCCATATAAAAACACATACTCTAGTAGTTCGTAAATAGACTGACAAGACTGTGTGAAATTGGGCAACAGGGAACAGATCAGAATGGATGTCTATTTATTTAGCTCCGGGATATTTGGCGTGGCCCGCACATGCTAACTTCTACATATTGTAATTTGTCCTTGTCATGTTTATCATTAATCTTTGGCCCTGGTTTGCTTGAGACATGGTGATTTGTTGAGATGTCCCCTGGGAGACCTAAAAACATTCTCCAATATGATAATGGCATTATGCCTGCCTCAGTGAAAATGTGTCATATAAATTAAACATGATCAGTGACTACATGCATCATATGTTGATATGACAGTCCTCGTCCGACAGCAAAACACTGAGATGTGTCGCTTTTAATGCATTTTCACGATCCCTTGGGCTCCAGTTAGGTCACCTATCAAAGCTGTGTGGTCTTTGATTATAAATCATATATACAGTACATAGTTATTAAATTGAGGAATGTATAGAACTCTGTATAGCCAAATGACAATGTGAATGACATGAAATAATACACATCAAGGACGTCATTGACATAGTTGGATTTTATCAGGCAGTATACAGGACTTCTTTTACGTTAGAAGTGATACACAATCCTAATTTCACTATTATGTGGTGGACATTTTGACAACAAGGATGCATTAAGTTTTGCAGGTTGTAACATAAACACGATCCTGTTTGAGGCGATATTAGCTTCCTTTTCATTAATCATTCATTTGACGGATGCATAAACTGTTTTAGTCACTTGACAAAACTCATCAATCAAATGAGACAGTACAGCACACTTGATATTATTGGGAATTATTCACCATTGTCCCTCAGTGACTACACTTTTTGAATGTTGTAGGCTCATATATCAATCACATGCATTGTTAACTATTGATTATTTTAACCAGGCGGAATCACAAGATTAAGACGGAATGATTAATCATGAGTTTTTCTAGTTGTTGTTGTTTCATAAGTCGGATGCAGATATTTTTTTTCTCTCGTGGTGGTGTAATGTTACTTTTGCATAAAAAAGCCAAGGGTGAAGCCAAGGCTGCACTTTGGTGCAGTCGAGAAGAAAAGGAAAGTAGAGACATGCTCCTGGCAGAGATGAATTAGAGCTGTGGAAAAGCACTCTGATACTAGCAGGTGACACTTTTTGGCCTGCCTCTATGTTCCCTCTCTCTTCCATTTTCTCTCCGCCAAAAAGAAGGGAACAGAAGGTAAAAATGGTTGCATTGTGCAAAATGGGACAAAGTATAAAACATATTCAAAGAAAGTATGAAATTCTCCAACTTCAGAAAGCCATTTAGATCAGCCATCCGAGTGACGTAAGGGAAAATAATATACTTGACCCTTTTGTCTGTGCACTTTGAGAAGTTTGTTATAATGGAAAGCCCTGTAATAATTCACTGTACCTCATGTATATTAAGTAGAAATTCACTGGCTTTTATGATAAATTGCCAGGGTAACGCCAGGACACCTCTTTTGCATTTCAATGCCAGAGTGTGTCAGATTCTTATTTCATTACCAGGCGACACATTAGCTGATGGATTTTAATTTTCTTTTTTTCTTTTTTTCCTCCTGCAAGCAAGAATCCACAGAGACCGGGTCGAAACAGAAAGGGTTTGAATATGAGGATAGGTGAAAAATGAAATAAATAAATACAAATCAGTGTCAAGAACCTTTATTGCAATTTTGAAGCCATCACCCCCAAAAAAAGAGAGGAAAGTCACTTTATGTTCCTTTGCATGCCTTTGCGGATTGCCTGTCCACAGCGTGAAACGATGTATCCCCAATATCACTGGTGGAGCTCTCTTGCTGAGTGGACAGAAAATCAAGGTTTAATTCATATTGTGATAAAAATCTGGATGCGGTTGAATCTAAGACATGCTGAGCAGGGGCAATGTGGAGCAGACGTGAGAGCATAGCCTTTTCAGAGCGTCACACAGCAGGGTGCTGAGCTGCTCCTCGGCCCTCTCTGCCTTCACTATGAAGCTAAAAACTCTGCTCAGGGATTCTTCCTGCTCGGCTACAGGGAGAGGAGCACAAAACACAGGTGCCAAAAGCAATTATCAAATTACCTAAGCCTTTCTTGCTCCTGTTTAATCTGTTTGTAGCAAATCCAACTAATAATACATTAGGGTATTAAACGTGGCCCTCTATAGAGGTAATAATTACAGTAGCTTGAATCTTCAATGAAAGGAAAAGAATGAACAAAACTAGGTCAGTGAGAAAACTCTGCTAAAACATAACTTCTCTTTCAGGTCTTGGCCCTTCTGGTGTTTGGTGGAATTTTGCTGGCAGAGGAAAGTAAATGAGAACTGCTTACAACTCTATCAAGCGTTCCCTTAAGCAAGGCACATAACCTTCAAAAAGTCTCTTTGCACTACAGTAAATAGTATTTTAGCCCTGTAGCTCCCCGTAATTATATGGTACCTGATTTAACCTGTCAGCAAATGGCTAGCTACGGTATATACACATACTATATGTATGTGGAGTATGTGTATTTATGCTTCTCATATATCATCTAAAGGTGTTTTTCCATTGTCAAGATGATGAAATAAAGAGTCAAATTAAATTTGGAGTAGAAAATTATTTTGAGAAAACACTCTCAACACAAAGTCCACTTAATAGTTGTCCTGGAGCTTTTGATCACACAGCATGGCCTTCATCAGCGGATGAGGTTTGCAGTTGTCATGGAATTTAGATATTAAAATTTCCTTTTCCCCCAAAAATGTTTGTTTGCTTTGCTTGACTTCTTGTCGATTTTGGCTGTGAAAAAAAGTGAAAGAAAATGAGATATAGACAGATATAGACAGATATATAGATAGAAAGACAGGAAAATAAAAAGAAAGAAGAAATAAAGAATCAGCTACTCACACTGTGACAGCAGTTCACTGGAAAGGTTTTGCTTTCCCTAACTTACTTGACTATTTGGCCTTTAAATACCACTTGGTCATATTAACCTGACCAGGACTTGTTTAGACCAAATATTCATGAATCCATTACCCATTTTGTGTTTAAAATCAACCACTAAGTTGTTAGGAACTACTAGTCAGTTTCAGACTAGTGCTTTGCTAAATCAGGTTGCAGCATTAAAACTTAATAATGTCTTGGGTAATAAAGACTTCAGTAATGTAAGTAAGTAGTCCAACTATAAAAACAGCTACATCACTGTAGTGTCATGAGCTGTAACAAAACTGCCAAAAATAACAGTTTTAAGAGAGCTAGCTTTATATTAAACGCAACAGACAATCCTTTCATGAAGGTATTACCTTGTTTTATTTATGCATAAATGGAGAAATATGCGTTTCAGAATTCGCTATATTCATGCGGTTTAGGATCAGCGGAAAACATCTCATTATGCTAATACAGCCCCCACTATTTGGTCATTTAGGCTAACATTATTACCATGCTACGTTTTGTCATTTGAGGTGTGTTATTTTTGTGTCTGTCAATTTAAATCTTCCAAGTTTACATCATTACAGCATTTTATGGTGTGTCAGAGGTGTTGACCGTATTTCTTACTCTGTACTCTGAAGAGACTGTTTGCAAAGTTGCGTTACTTTTGTCAGTAAGCTCAGTTAGCAGCAGCTGCACCTGGTAGATTCTGGGTATTAATATTTAGTAATATTTATCCTCTATGTAAGAACTAGTTTGTGTGGTGTGTAGTGATCTGTAAATTTCCAGTCAACTAACTTGAGCAGGCTACATTTGAACTGGCTCCAGGTGCTCCATGTCCACGGTCTATCATTTTTAACCGGATATGTCCATCAGGATAGTGGATCATCATCAACTGCATCTATTCAGCTGTTTATGTTTAGTCCAAATCAGTTCTGTGTTTTGAACATTTCCACAGCCGTGCTCAGAGGAGCAGCACTGCAGCCTTTCTGCCTCCCACATCTGACTATATTCACACTCAACGACAACAAGAACCTCACTCCTTTCATACCCAGTCCTCCGTCTGTGGAGCGTGTTCCTTTCATTGTCACAGCATTAACCGTAGGCTAGCATAAAAGTAATTGGAAACTGATGCAAGCCAAAGCTTCAATTAATGCACCACCAAAGTCCCCGTTCTGTGTAATCGGCAATAATGGTTTCATGTTTGGGAGGGCGTTTGGTCACTCGCATTCAGCACTCACCTCCTGACAGAGACTGTTAAACCCTGCTCAAAATCCCCACTCCACAGTAATCTTCATTTCAGTCATTTTCCTTCTTTTTCCATCTCTGATGACAGCTCCAGTGTCTTCGCATTGCTTGCAGTCAGATTGTGCGCCCGAGTGAACAGGAGGTGTAATTGACTACTGACAACTCAGCGACAGGATTCTTAATTATTACTCTAGGGTATGGTGGCTGGCTGGCCTGGGTTCAGCTCTCTTACTGAGTATGCTAACAGAGTCATTTTCCACTTGTCTGTGAATATTGAAATGCAGTTTTGTTCGCTGCATTTCTGCGTCAGACCCCGAGACTTTGAATTTAGGGGATGATTGCAAATGAAATGCATGTGCTGTTAGTTTAATGCTGCACAGATTTTTACACAAGTGCACTGCAGGCTACAGGAGTGGGTCTCTAGCACTACACAACCATACCAATTACTGACCCTATCAGTGCTGCTGAAACCCGGTGTATTAACAAGATATCACAGTCGTCCCGGTGTGAACATTCTTAATCTGATGTACTTGTTTGATTAGTGACATATTACTTAAAAAAATATATATTTTTGTCTCCAAACATGAGACTACATGTTACCTTTTGTTTCTTTTGCTAATACTTCATCTGCCCTTAAAGTGATAAGACCTTACACTGACGCTTCTGCTGCTTCTAGTACTACACAGGGGCATAATTCCTCTGGTCCTTGCCTGTTTGTGCCTGCACTGGGCCTGCTCAGTGTGATAGAGCAGAGTAAAGCGGGTGAGCATTGCTTTGTGCTGCAGTCTGTATCTTTTGTGCGGGTGGATATGGAAGAGGGCGTGAAACAATTGGACAAAATGGCCCTAATGTGCTTAAAGAATCTTCTGTCTTTAATCAAAGCTCACACACATGCACCACAAAGGCAGACAGAGCAAACCCAATTCTCCGCTGCTTCTGCAGAGTGACTGTTCCTCTCCTGGCTTCAGTGCTTCTCCTCTTTGTGCTGGAAATCAGGATCAGGTTGGCTTTGTGGGGTTTTTTTCTTTCTCAACTGTCACTCTCATAGATTCATTGCCTCATCTCTTGAGGAAGGGACAACAGGGATTTGGCTTTAAGGCCAGACAGTCAAGTGTAACTTTGTATATGTGTTGTCATGATTATATCCCATTGTTTGATTTGATCCATTCAGAAGTCATCGTTTGCTGGTCACCTATTTAACATATTCATCATCTGCCAAAAAGTTGCTGGAATGAAAAGGAAATATAGTCATAATTCAAACTAAATTGACTATTAGTATTAAACCTCTCCTCAGAATAGCCAGTCATAGCTTTGGCATGTCGAGCTTGCAAGAAAGCAAGGATTTCTCCACGTGTCGAAGCGAAGGGTATAGTGTCTTTTATTTTAGCCTTTCCAAAACCAAAAACACAAGAGCAAAAGTGTAAGGACTGGATTAAACACTGTGTTTGTCTCTATGGTATGCTGATATCGCATGTCCGGCTAACTAGCTTACTACCTACAGTAGCCTAATAACCAAGGGCTACTGCCAAGGCTGATCACCTTTTCACTGACTAGGTTACATTCATTTGTAGGGTCACACGTTACAGAGATAGGGATGTTGGTCACTCATCAGCCTTTTCTCTTGTAATGTTAAAACTGAAAACATGTATGTAGCCAATCAGGGTTATGTTTATACTAAGTAATCTTTTATTAATCATTTTTCAGTATCATACTTATAGCACCGACACCAGTAGCTCTACACTGGAAGTCAAGAATGATGCTGTTTCTTTATTTCCATGTCTTCTGTTTAAGAATACTCTTAAGGGGCTTAATTGATGTAACGGGGGGAAGGTAAGACAGGTCTAGCTTAGAGTCATTAGCTGACCCCCCAAGTTTTCACTGTCCTTGCAGCTCTAGCTATTGCTCACATGTAACTGTTCTTGTTAGGGAGACAACACTTCTGGTAAAGTTGAGTCTTAAACGAAGAGCTTACTGACTCCACAGATTAGAGTACAACTCATTTATAGTAATAGATTCCGATATGACGTAGCATTGGAGTCTAAAACATCTGATAGATTTGTTGTTGTTAAAGATGACCTAAGAGGGAAATCTTACAGGCACTAGGGGGAAGACAGAAACATAAAAGGGACCAAAAGATGTTATCCTTCAGATCTGATGTTGCACGTGTTCACATGCTGCTTGCATGCTCAATAAACCATGCTATGTTATGTCTTCATCAGTCCGCAACTTCTTCATCACACCTGAACCTGGCTCACAATATTTCTACATGGATCATCAACTGGTAAGGATGCTGACTTTTCGCCTGGAACACGCAACTTTAGCCTCAAACTTTTAGTGCGACATGTAACCAAGAGCGTAATTAAGGCCGCTGTTGCAGAGTTCTTGTTTTAAAATGAGTTAGCTTGTTCGGTCAACAAAAAGCATTTTCAACCAACTCCTGGACTTGATCATAGTAGTCAGATATAAAAATAAGAATCTGCCAGCACTAGTAGGTAATTTCAGCTGCCAGCTAGAAATTAAAAGACTGCTTTTTACCTCTGTCTGAAATCAAGCTAAAAAGTGATTAGGAATTTTTCAAGTGGGATACCATTATCATTGTAAACAGCATGCAGTGCGAGAACAGAAAGTTTGACAGGCTTAGCAACAGTAACAAAGGGGCAAGACTCAGCAATGGTCAATTGTGACTTTTAAATATATTCAGGCTTTGTTTATCATCACCGGGCACAGTTCACGTGGTTATAGTGATTACCAGATGGCCTACTGACATCAAATTCTTTATTCCCGGTACTGCCTATCCAGCACAGTTAAGAGATCAAGAGAGCGATCAGAAATGGCAGCTCATCTTATCTGTAATTTGATGATGAAATAGATGGGAATGAAAGGGAAAAAAGGGAGCATACCTGGGAGCGTGAAAAGCATGATGGTTGCTTCATGACCGCTCCTCTTGCCCTTAGTGTAACATTCAGGGGAAGAGTGTCCCTTTGTTATCGGCCCCCTCTCCCTGGCAATTATCACAAACTCCACTTCCCCTGCCCTCCGGAGCCCAGAGAACTGAACGGCCGGAGTGGGAGAATAGCTACATTTATAATTTTTTTCTTCTCTTTCCATAGATTAATTTTCTAGGAAGCCCTGTCACTGCTGTACAGGAAAGCGGAGAGAGGAATAGAGTGTAAAAGAGGGGAGATGGGGGTGAGTGGAGGGGGGGAGGGGGTGTAGAGATTGGGGCTACAGTGCACATGCCTTCTCGCTTTTTCGTTTCCTTTTTTTCCCCCTTCCTTGACAGATCATTTTCCATGCAGGGGTATCAGGGGGTCTGGCCGATAATTGGCATGCAGATTGCAGCTGATGGCGTCCCGCAACAGAAGAAAAGAACTGGCTAGTTAGAATAATGAGCCAGCCGGCCTGATGGATGGGCGAGGGAGGAGGTCATACAAAATGTTTCAGACACAATTCCTAACCCACACCCCTACACCCCCAACCGCGCCGCTACCTGCACCTCCCATTTTTTATTTTTCTATTTTTCACAAAGCCCTGATATTTCATTATTTCCTCCTCTCTCTACCCTTCTAGGGCAATGAAAGCTCCCATCTTCCTCTTTCTACCCCCCCCCCCCCCCCCCCCCCCTCTCTCTTAGCCCAGCTGTGAACACTTTCTTCACACCTTCTATAGGGAGCGCACAGTGACAGTACAGTTTTTGGATATGCGGAGCCTCTAAAATGTCACAACTCATTAGGAGCCTGACACCCTTAAGAGACTCTAGTGTTTTAATTACAGTAAAGGAGTTAATTACTGGGTTCTCAATGGATTTCTGTTTCTCAGCCTCCGCCAGCTAGGAGAGTCCAAGTTTCAGAATACAGGAAGTAGGCCTAAATATAGTGGAAAATGTAAAGAATGTACTTTCTTGTTGAAAACTTTTAATAGGATTCACAGGCGGGATGGGTATGAAACTACATTGCTGTTACTCTTTGTTATTCTTATTGAAAAGTGCCATTTTGAACAGAGGATATACATTAGCCATAATACATACTTGGAACACTGTAAAATCACAGTAACATCTCTTATGTGTAGATAAAAACCACTGCTTCAGATTTGAGGTTGACTTTTAACACAGCTCCTTTCTCTGTTAGAATTAGATCCTAGGCCTTCCCTTTAGAAAACATGTTTTACCTCTTTACCACCCTCAGGGTTGCATTTTATTGTGAATTCCTCTAATCCTTGCAGCTTTACAGATAATTAACCCAGACTGTCATTTTACCCTGCATGTCACCGCGCTTTTGATCTACCAACCAGGTCAGGCAGCTTGGTAAACAGAGGAATTATAATAGCCTGTAAGTGTTATTAAGTACCTCGTTGTGCATGAGAGGATCAAGCCCTTCTACTTGTTTTGTTTGTTTTACTGGCACATTTTGCTTTGTTTTGCTCACTGATCTTTACTTTTGCCTTGGCACACCACCCAAGAGGGCACGGTGGTGTTTTAGGAAAGTATAAAGTCAGACGTCAATTGCACCAAGTATTTGATATATGATTATTTTATTTATTTTCAATATTTAGTTACTACATTTCACTAAAAAGAGCCGATAATAACCAACATATCTGACAGCAGACCAAAAATAGGAAATATATTTTCACCCTAAAAAAGAATTTAGAATATGTGCAGTTTATGATTTATGTTAATGTGTGTTAAGACAAATAAGCTAACTCTGTTCCCCCAGTGTATAGATATGTACGCTTTGTATGCTTTTCACTTATAGCTTTCCTGTGTATAGCACCGTGGTAGCTTCGTCGCCCTCCTGTGACATTATGGCTGACCGCAAGCAGTTACCTCCTTGAATTTAAGCGACTTTTTGGGTTGCCAGGTTGCTTTGAAAAGTTACTGTTTTGTTTGAATATAGTTAAACAAACTAAGGAAGTGACTCTGCCAACACCTACCAAACACACAATACACCAAAATGTGTCCCAAGTCTGTACAACATGCAGATTGTACAAACTATGTATGATATACTAATGGTCATAATTTAGTGTGGTAGTATTTAGTATATGAAAAATCACCAGAGTAACACTAGATGATGCAGTACGCACAACTGGATTGATTCAGTGCAACTTTATTTGTCTTTATTTATGGCAACTGTATTCAGCATATTGATTGTTAAATGCTTTTCAGAGGGCAAATTGTGGCAAATTATGGCAATTCAAGGGAGGTTATGGAAATAATGAAAATGCTATGATATGTCAATCAGGTCACAAGGGTTTGATTCTCTCATCAGCAGCACTGGACATGAGTAGCTCTGTCATTGTGGATGAACCTAAGAAAATAAACAAAAGTTTGAGTTGCTCTCTGGAAAGAGCAAAGCATCTCGTCAGTGTTTGATCAAGTTCTGTGGCTGCAGCAGCTCTCCCAGCAGCTCTGCAAGCTTAATCTCACTTGCACCCTCATCAACACAACACAGAAGGGAACAAATTTACTGTTTCATCCTCATTCTTCCATGCGCGCTAAGGAGCTGTATACAGTACACACCAGATCAAAGCCTTAATTGAAAAATAATTATAGGTACTTAATCATAGAAAGCGCTGGGCTAATTGAAGTGAAAACAAGGAGGCAAACGCAGACCCTCAGAATCGTGGCAGAAAGAGGATATTGTAAAAGCTTCTTCTTCAATCCCCATTGTCTTTCAGATTAAATAGGAGAGGGCTATTAGCAGAGTTAATTGGCTCTCTAATTTAGATCTCGCCCCACTGAAAGCATAACGGATGCGAGCCTGTCGACCAATGATGTGTGCACTCTGTCACACTGTCCTGCTGGACTGTGATTGGTTAATTGCTCAGGGATTTTTGAAGTTTTCTCTCATTCTTCAAATGTAACAGATTTGTGTGTGCATTGGGGGGGGGGGTCTCCCTGGCTGCCCAGGTAGTGTTCATTGTTTGGAGGTTTGAAGTGGGTGAGAGTGGGAACTCATGCGACTCATTTGCCACAACTAGATCACTCAGTCTGACTTCTGGCTCAAATATTTTGTTTATTTTTTATTTTTTAACTAAATGCTATGTCTTCAATTCCTACCAATTTGTGTCATATACACCCTAATGCACAGATGGAAATATGTACTGAAATCCTGATTGTCCTCCTCCTGACCTGCTCATATTTTGTAGGAGCTCCTGATGCCCTCAGAGAAATAACACATTTACTCCAGACCTTGTTACGTGAAAGGCCTTCTTATCACACTCCCAGCAAGTTTGCTCCCTGCTGAGGCAGCTGGCTGTGTTCTCTGCACTCACTCTGCCCTCTAGTGTCCGTCAGGCGGCAGTGCACTGATTACTGACTAAAAATCCATGCAGACGCCCGAAAAATGGAAGAAAGTAAATGGGCCATTTTTCTACCATTTTCTGAGAAAGCCTTTCATCATTTCAGCACATCTCTTTCTAGTGTTTTCTTATTGTAGCCTGAGTGGTAATGGAGCTCTTGACTCGAGTTCAAAATAGAAGTTGGTGCGGAAATGTTCTTTCAAGGTCTGTCACCCAAATTTTATTTGACCAAAGTCAAGGAAAATGACAGCAGATTATGCTACATGTCTGTGCACCTTAATATGGTCTTTTCCCCTTTTGTTTCCACTGAATTAGGTTTAAAGCTGCTCTAATCATTACTTTTAGACATGCTAGTGGCATGGATCTAGGTTGGTTGGTTAGTTGGTTGGTTGGTCCACCACCTTTGTCCAGACTGAAAATATAACCACTAATTAGGAAAGTGTGGATTGCCATGAAATTTTATGCAGACGTTCATGGTTCCCACATGATAAATCCTAATGACTTTGGCGATGCCATGAGTTTTCCTCTTGTACAATCATGAGGTTAACATTTTGTTTTTGTTTTGTTTGTTTTTTTAAACCTGTCCTGCCCAGCAGCCTGGTATAGAGTATGATGACCTGGATACCATATTTACAGATTTTACTTTAACAAGAGAGTATTAAAATACTCCTTTGTCTGTTTTATTATTTATTTAATTATGTATTGATTTGTCACCGGGCCGGACAGGGGGACAGACACGGGGATGGGGGGGCACAAACAGACAGCACAGAGAAAGGACAACACCTGCAAGAGAAGGGGGATGGAAGGTGGGGACAACAGGGAAAAGCTGTGGGAAACACCAATTGCAGAAAGCAACAAAACCTACAATAGAACAGAGAGGGGGGAGGAGGAGAAAAACACAACAAACAAAAACAAACAATAAAAATAATAATAATAATAAAAGACAACCAGCCGAACAGCAGCAATAAACAGCTGACATAGTAAGACAACTAAGAGAAAAATGAAAACAAGAAACAGTCCAGCACACTAAATAAGCAACACAGCACAGCCACGAGAGCTGGAATAATAACAATTACTTTAAATAAGTAACTGAAAGAAAAGCATCAGGAATAATTCTCCCAGGGACAACCTAAATTTGTTTGTGTCTATGTGTGAGACTGTGTGTGTCTGTGTGCGTGTGGGTGAATGTGTCTGTATGTGTGTGTGTACATGTGTGTGCGCATAAGCCTGTTAAAGAATGTAGTTGTTAGTGAGAGTGGGATGCCACGACTGTGCCACACCTACCCCAGCAACAGGCAGGCGAGAACCCCAGTAGCCAATAGGGGTAGGAGAAAGAAAAAAAATGTACCAATGTACAAGTGACGAGCCCTACGCGCACACTGTGCGAGCACGGCGACACCCAATGCCCAGCAGCCCCCTGCGAATCCCGCGTGCGAGGTCATGGATCCGAGGCCAACAAAGCAAAACTAAACGCCCAGCAGCCATTCAGAGATCCTGCCCAGGGAAAAAGCACAATGCATCAAGATGCATCGCAGCTCTCCAAACCGCAACCGGATCAACCCGCACAGAGCCCCCCACCCCCAGAAGCCAGGGCACCCTGCGACCCCCCAAAGCGCAAAGGACCCCAGACCGCATGTCCCGGGGGAAGCTGTACCCCGCCCCATGGAAGAACAGCAGAAAGCCGTGCCGGGAAGCTCCCTGCCGCCAACATCACTAACATTTTGTTTTTTAGTAAAATGTGGGATGGGCTGCCATGAAATTAGCTACATATATTCATGCCCCCCTCAGGATGAATTGTAATCACTTTGCTGAATTATAGACTTTTCATCTAGCCTCACAGAGCCACTAGCATAGCTGTAGACGGTTAGTCTTGTTATAATAAAAATGGATGAAATGGCTGTGTGTACTATAAAGTGGTTGCTTGTAATGACAAACCCACAGATAATTATTATCCAACTCTGCATAACGAAGCATTTAGCATCTAAAAAGCCAGTTGGCAGATGGCTATGACCTGCATGGCGCGGGTTATGAGACTGATAGAGACAGCCAAAGGTGTCAGTTGTATTCCTTCTCAGTAGCCTCAGTAGCCTCGCAAGATTGTCAAATTGTACTTTAAAGGTTCAGTGTGTAAGTTCTAGTGACATCTAGTGGCGAGGGTTGCGAATTGCACCCCCCGTCCCCTACCCAAGCCAGCAGTATAGCTACGGTGCCTGAGACCGGACAAAGATGTCATCTATGAGATAAAAGAAATTGCCATTCAATAAATTTGGTTCCTTTAGATAAATGTATTAAGAAATGATATAAATTATGTAAAACTAAATGTTTGTTTGAATATTATTGTTACTTTTTCATTAATAAACAACAGCCACATGAAGAAATGAAGTGCTACATGATGTCTCATACTCCTGTAATATATTATTTTACATCTTGGGAGGGTTGGCTCATCTGGACTAACATACCAAAGTAAATGAAGAAATTCTCAAAAACTATCTATCCATCTAGTGCCTCAAGTATGACCACTGACAGATACCAGTAAGCCTCACTGTTTCTGCACCACAGTCCATTATAAACCACATAATACATTAAGTTTACAAAGGCATTGTCAGGTGAGGATCAAGGCTCCTCTCGCTTTGCTTAATTAGATAAGCAATCTGCAAATATTACCAAAATGTCTTTTTTTAATTTTTGAAATACAACGGAAACACAAAGTAGTACTGACAGCCATAATTTCAGCTTGTGGTAAAATGGTGCAACGTTTTACTGGGCATTTAGCATGTAAAAGTGCAAATTACATTGCACAGTAGGAAGCAATATCCAATAACATTTTTTAATGCAAATTCGTAAAGTATTTATTATTGGTCACTTGATAGGCACACGGTCTTGTTCACCATTAGCAGTAAAAAGAAATACGTTTTCCACCAGGGCAGTAAAATGTGAAGTTTAGCTGCTGAACTGAGCTTACCTGCTGTTACTGTTTCATTACCAATAATATTCATCAACTGTTTGTCTCAAGAAGGTACGTGGTCATTTCTGTCCACGTAACAAAGCCATAACAGAGGCTGGAGAAGAACTACATGAAGTTACAATCCAACTACATATTTTTTAAGTTTAGCTGTCTGATCTGAGCTTCGATGCTGAAAGTTGCCCTTTTATTGCCAATTAGCAATCAGCTGATTCTCAGGAAGGTAACAAAACAGAGCGCTGGAGAGAGAGAGAGTAACTACATGAAATTAATCTACCTAACATAACATCACAAGCCAAAGCACAGCGCTGGAGAATAAACCAATCCAACTAACAATGAATGTTTTTCTACCAGTCAGTAAAGGTTTAGCTGGCTGATGCTTCCATGCTAATGTTACGGTTTTATTGCCAATTAATGTTACTGATCACCTGATTGTCTCACTAAGTAACCGGCAAAGCCAAACCACAGGCTGGAGAATAAGTAGGCACCATGAAATGAATCCATATTTCACACCACTGACAGGGGAAACATGTCACTGGCCAGCTTCTAGCTAAAGCTCTCAAACAACAGTTTGCATTTGCATCGCTAAAGTCTGTCAAACAAAGTTAATTACCTGTCCAGCAGAAAACAGACAACTTCAGCACCGCTTTGAAAACATCTGTCCCACATTAATGTTATAGCCTTCCATCTGGGAAAATCCACAAAATCTGTGATTTCTGCTGTCAGCTGTCTGTCCCGACTCCGTCTGGCTGTCGGCTCTCGTGCTAAATAACACATGTGCTCCTTCAGTTGTCCAAATGTCACTTCTCTTCTTACTTCTAATAAACCAGAAGACTACTCGGAGACTGTATATTACTATTTTTATTATTATTATTATTCCCTCTTCTTCTTCTTTGTACATATTCAATGTAGTGACAGGCGTCTACACTACCGGAATTACACAAGCAGAAGAAGAACGCCGTGATGACAAAGCACGCACTGTTTGTTCGTTGTCGGCTACGGTAGAAACATGACGACAAAATACAGTGATCTCCATAGTAATTATGTAGATCTAAATGTCTCATTCTAAGGTAATAAAAACATAACGGTTCATTATGTAAGGTCTTTATACACCACTGAAAACATAGTTATGGATCTTATTTTGCATTTTTGTCAATAGTGCCTCAGAAATATTACACGCTGGACCTTTAAGTAATAGTGAAAAAGCAAATAAGTCAACTTAGTAAAACTCTGAACAGCAAAGACAAAAACGCAGTAAAGTTTGTTAATTAACCGGTTGTGTTTCTTGGTTCTATCAGTTAAATTCGAAAAATTGTGATCCGGACAATGCTAAAATGTTGAAATATAAAGACGATTTATGGGAGAAACCAACTAAACTTGGGATGTCTTAAGAACTAAATAGAAGTTATTGATCAGTTTCTGTATTACAGTTCTGTTATCACATCATTTTCCCTCAAATTCTTGAATGTGGGGGTCTGTCGCCAGGCAAAAAACAGCTCTGTTCAGTTTCTGCTGAAGAAATAAAAATAATGAAGAGGACAGAGCTCAATGCCACTGTAGTAAATAAACAACAAAAACCACTTCCAATAATCAGTTCCTTCTGAGATGTATCCATTGTAACATTTTCAAAGAAAAACTCTCACTGTGTGTTCAAACAGAAAGCAAAATTAATTTTCGTCAATGCTGAACAAAAAAAAATGGCTATCTGTTGCTAGCTAGCTTACAGCTATTGATTTTTGGGACAAATACACACAAATAAAATAACAATCACATAATAGCTCATGAGCCGGCAAGTAAACGTGCGAGCAGATTAGCTTGCTAGCAGTCATGCTCTCCCTTCTACCCATCAGTCACGTGACCCTTGCTTTGCAGGTCATACGTCAGAGTCTCACAGATATTTCCCTCTGCAGTTGCCGGAGACAAAAACAGAGCTAAAAGGAGAGTGAATATTGGACTTACATTCATCTGGAGACAGATGAAGATGTTTACACTGAGTGAAATATTCATTCCATTTTTTATAACTGCACCATTCCATCAGTGTTCAAGATGCTCATCATATACATTCACAACATACATAAACAAACTAAAGTTCTTTGGGTTTGCACATTAGGCTGCAGAGCTTGCGTTTGTATTGACTGGCCCACTGGCAGACTGTGGGCAGACTTGTTAAGGGTTATAGCACTCACTATTGATTTACTGCGTCTTACAGACCTTAAGAAAGCGCTCTTATTCACGACAAAACAAACATCTTTACAATGAACAAATCTTGTGATCGGAGGAGCTTCTCTTTTAATGTATATTTGTAAAGGCAGCTCGTGATAAGTAAGCGGTGGCTCCGACAGATACTGTAAAAGTTGTTTGCTTAAGGAGACAAATGGCTTTGCACAGCGGACAGCAAAAATCATTAGCGCAGTAGCAGCATGCTACTGTTATGTTCTGTCCTGTGTGAGTGGGAGAAAAAGTAATGTATGCTGGGTGAGTCATTTGAACTGCTTTCACAATACTTTCAATGAGTTACTGTGCAAAGACTTACCTGAGAGGCCATGTCTGCCTATAAACATATTTATTTAACCTTATTCAACACTTTCTTATAGCAGAATGAATACATTTTCATTTAGTACTTGCACTGAGGGTAAATAAGTAACTGAGATTCTGGTAGCATTTTTTGAAACAAATAGAAATTAACTGTGGTATACTGGGGTGTATATACATATATATTCCATAATACACTCAAATTACTAAATAATCATTTGATAATTAGCAATTAAAGGTACAATGTGTGAGATTTGACCAGAATTTAGTTTAAAACATTTAAACATTATCAGCAGAATGTGAATAAGTTACAGTAACATAAGACGTCTATGTATCATGTTGCAGAGATATGTATTTACACACACACACAAACACACTGTATTCCCTTTCATCAAACTGGCCTACATCAGTCTCAGAGGCTGTGTTTGGCCCCGGTCTGACTGGGAGGCTGCTGAGCCCAGTTTCGCAGCAGCCTCGCCTGGTTCTGGTGCCCATTCCTGATCAGCAAATAGGGCCGTTAAGTTAGATGCCAGGGTAACTAGCTAACGGCAGTAAACAACAGTTATGAATTGATATTTGAAATGCTGCCCCCTGTTTTTTTGGAGTATAAATTTGACAGGTGGAGAGATCTATTCTTACATATTGTACCTTAACGTCGAAAGAAAGTCCAAAAGTGACTTTGCCACTTTGTCTAACTTTACTAGGATGGTATGAAAAAAATAACTAATCAAATGATTGTTATTGTTCATGTTTAAAAAGCAAGATCACTTAATTAAGTGAGAAAAATATCTGAATCTACAACAAAACTTCTAAACACATCGAGACACTTTAGTACTCTTTGGTTTAGCAAAGGTACAATTCTGAGTGTTTATTAAATATCTGAATGCGCAGCAGCACAGGCTGTGTTTCACTCTCAGCAAGGACCCAGTTTCGATTCAGACCTGGCGTCTCACATTTTCTCCTCGACATATCAGCCACAGGCAAATTAGTTTCAATTCTCTACAATCATATCAGTATTTACTTTTACCTGACTGGCCGCTGGTGCCACAACGATACAGAGCACCCACCCCAACAACAGCGTCATCGAGTATCGCTTAACACAGCCTGGCTGAGACATAGTGAAGAACTTTATTCAATATGTAAATGTTGTGCTTCAAAAACAAAACAGTTTAGTTTAAGATGCACATTTGTACATAACAACGCATAATAGTCCCTCATATTTGAAATAAACTTTATGACTGCCTCTTAATATATCAAGATGTTGCATACAAAGATATTAATGGCATGAACAAACCAACTGAACTAATAAAAGCATCCAGTTGTGGTTTCAAGCTCATATTAATACATAATTTCAAGGTGTTTCTATACATCTGAAACTTTTCTAAGAAGAATATAAGAAGAAGAAGAATATTTACATGTGTGAGTATCCTGTCTAGTATTGCCACAACCCTTCCTATCCCATCACACGTTTACCATTATTAGGAGATGACTCAACCAAAATTCTTTAAACAGGATACAGTGTGCTCGATGTATGGGTTTGTCAACTATTAAAAAATAAGACTGTATACCTAAGTCAGAAGATAGAAAAACATGAATGGCAGCTAAGGATCTTCAGGCAACAACAGCTTATTTAAAATGAAATATTCCATACTAAATAGGAAACAGTCAAAGATAAAGATAAAGCAAAAACACTCAGGTATTATTTATAATATTATTCACTTTCTGGTGGTTAGTTAGATGAAAATATGAATAAATATAAGGCTGCAACCAGCAGCTAGCATAGCACAAAGACTGGAAACAGGGAAACGGCTACTGTATGCAGCCAACAAAATACGCCTACCAGCACCTCTAAAGCTCACATATATGTTATATCTCATTTGTTTTGAGAAATAGCCAGGTCCCTGACAAGAAATAGCTGAATGACACATAACCCGCCGTAAAACAGTGAATTGTCGTTTCTACACTTTATTTTATGTTGGGATTAGCCAAATAAGATGCATGTTAACTAGTGAGCTTTTAAAAGGGTGACCATATGTCCTCTTTTTCCTGGACATGTCCTCTTTTTGGGACCTAAAAAATGTGTCCAGCTGGGATTGCTATATCGCCCGGCACTATTACATTTTACTCTTTAGCGTACCGGGACGTTTTCTTGCATACTTCTCACAAGCTGCCAGTATGCACGTGTACACGAAGTTGCTCAACAGTGTCACTTTTCATGGTCCGACCAATCGCAGCCTGGATGGGGTGGGACATTAAAAAAAGGTTGACGCGGTGCTACAGCAAACTTTCGAAATGCTTGAATGGTTATGATTATAAACAAGTTAGCATTAAAAAATCAGAGACTAACCACCATGCAGACCATTTTTCTTGCACAAGGATTTAATAAATGAGAACAATGTATGAAACTGCTCTAACTGTAGTTTATATTGTACTAGTGTTAAGCTATCTATGATACCATTATCTGAAATTATAATGATTCCACTATATTAGCCCTAATCAGAAAACGGTTTTATTTGTGAATGAGGGGAATTGTTGAATATTAACAAGCTGTTCAAATGTTACAAATAGGCCTACTATAAACAATCAAAGGTGCCTTCAGCTCACTGCGGGTGTCCGTCTGCCTCTTGCCCTCACTGTCCTCTTTTTTTGAAAACCATAGTATAGTCACCTTAGCCTTATGTACAAGGATTTTGTCACATTTGAACGGAACCTGGCTCGCCACGTTTCCAGCCTTTATGCTAAGCTAAACACCTGCTGGGTGTACCAGACTTTTACCAAAATGTCAAACTAACTACTTCCTTAAGAGTTTTACACTCAAAAACTCAGCTAGTTAACCGTGTCATCAGTACTGTGTTGGTGTGGTTCAATCAGATTTGACTGACAGCGGCAAGGCAACACAAACATAAGCCTGACTGGTGCACAGAAGTACGTGACACCTTGTGTTTCCAGCTGATTCAAAATAATGACAAGAACACGGGCAGTAAAACAAATACACAAGTACCTCATATGAAATAACCAAAGTTGATGTAACTTTGGGAGAAAATTGTGAGTCATGTCGAACCCCATCACTCATAGAAAACAAGTTTTCAACCTGTAACTTTAGTAATCTCTGACATTTTTATATAAATCTTCCAACAGTACACATCAGCAGCAGCTGTATAGTTATTGTAGCAGTCATTAAAACCCAGTCCAGATTCATGTGATGGTCAGGCTGAAGTTTTGATTCTTGACGCTATTAAGTGACTCCTGATGTTTATCAGTTAGAGAACCACATCATGTTTATTCTTTACCAACCAGAATTACTAAGCTTTCATCATATTTTATTTATACTAATATGCTCCACCCAGCTCCATCTGTATATGGCTGGACTGTGGTCAAACAGGCAGGGTCATTGGTGAAGTCCTTCTTTAGTTCACACCTGCCGATATCATATTCAAACACAACGCCGCAGTGCTGAGGAGAGGCTGTTAGCTATTGAATCCAGAGTGTTTGAGAAAAGACAGCGCCATGGCAGCCACTCTCTGTCAGGTAATGGGCCTCCTCCTGAGTTTTTTAGGGTTGGCGGGAATAATTGCAGCGACGGGGATGGACCAGTGGTCGACAGAAGACCTCTTTGACAACCCTGTGACGGCCGTATTCTCGTATGTGGGCCTGTGGAGGTCATGTGTCCGGCAGAGCTCTGGCTTCACGGAGTGCCGACCATATTTCACCATTCTGGGACTGCCAGGTATGCTTTTATTTGTCAGTAGCAACACAGAAGCAACATGGGTGAAAAATACATGTTTTTTCAAATTATAATTTGTTGGTTGAAAGCAGAAAAATTACAATATCATTTAATATTGTCAAATGTACCGAGTCTAAGAATCTAAAGCAAACAGGCCAATGTGTCATATGACATTTTTATGTTCTATTACGCTGTTATTTATTTGTTGGAACTGGAATATTAGTTTATTATCGGTGGAAATCAATCTAGTTCTCATTAGTAAAAAAAAAAGTGGTAAAATACATCAAAACATTTCAGTTCTGTATTTCCTTAGAATGATGAATAAATGATGATGAAAGGTCAAAGCACACCCTTAAGGGGTGGAAATTCTCATTGCCATTGTTTCCCGAAACTGGGAACTGAGACTCATGAGAATTTTAGGTAAACATCTGATAAGACCTGTTCCTTGTTGAAGCACATATAATGATAAGCAGGAGCTCAGACGCTGCCATTTCACGACTCCCTGACATTGGTGGTAGCTTTGTTTGAGCGGGACATCTAAAATGGCTGCCTCAATGATTCAGTTAATAGGATTCATGTTGTCCGGGTTGGGACAATTCTTAATATCAGCTGCAACAGCAATGGACATGTGGAGCTTACAGGACCGATCTTTTACAGTTGTAATAAGTGTTTACACCTATTCTGGATTATGGAAATCGTGTGTGGGGACAGAATCCGGTACAACACAGTGCAGGCCTTATTTTACCATACTAGGACTGCCAGGTAAGAGAATTACACTTAGAGAGAAAAAGACGTGTATCCAATATTTCTCCACATGCTGGATTATGGAGAACATTTTCCAAAGGACCTTGGAAGGTACTTTAGAATATTTGGGAGGTTTTAGGGCAGATTTTCTCCATTTCCACCCTGCATAAAAATGCAGGCGACTGCAGAAAAGATGGTGTCTCTCCGGAATCAAATGGAAATTTGATGAGACATCCAAAGCTTAGCTGAGCAAGCACAAGCTTTACCGGAGTGTCACACAATGTAAAGTACATTTCCACACTCTGTACTTAACAGCTGAATGTAGTGTAGAGCATATTGTACATAAGATCTTAAAGGCTTAAGCCTAGAATAATACAGGTACAATATCTCAGGCCATTGAAATATGGCATTTAGGTCAGTATGTTTTATTACATGGAGCCTTGATTTATGAGTTTAATTGTGAACATATATGTGTGAGGAGTTATGTATGTAGGTCTGTGTATGCACGGACATGTTCTATTCTCCTTTCTTTGCTTTATTATCCTGTAAAACACTGAACTGATTTTGTATGAAATGGTGCTAGACAAACTACGTGACATTAATAACTCAGTTATGAGTTTTGCATTAATATCAGAGATGATATGCTTAAAACGTTTAAAATGGGGATATCTCTTGTTTATTGCTGCTGGTGGTGTATCTTTCATTGTGTTTAGTTAACAAAAATGTTTATGATTAGAAATAATTTGTAATGTGTGATTTATAATACATTGTATTAATACTAATATAATACTCAAGTTGGAGTTACATTCAAGTACAGAATTATCAGAATAATTAGCATGAGAAGCATTGTGTTATATTAATAAGCATTATAATTAGTGATGCATCAGTATTTAAGCAGAATCTTATGTTGCTGCTGGTCATATGGAGTTCATTTTAACGACCTTTCTATCCTGTTGGGTTTGTTTATTTGTAGATCATAAATTTTGTATGTAACATCTTAACCGGCAGAGAAATAATAACCAAAGCTGTCAAATAAATGTAGCAGAGTAAAAATCCCTCTGAAGTGAGTGGAAGCACAAAGTAGACAAAAAAATACTCCAGGAAAATGTCAAATTGTCCCAAAGTACAGTACTTTAGTAAATGTACTTATGTTATATTCTACATTGACAGTGATGAGACGAAATGTTGTAACTTTGACTTTTAGCTCTGCTCCAAGCCGTCCGGGCCTTGATGATTGTTGGTATTGTTCTCGGAGCCATCGGCTGCCTGATTGGAATATTTGCTCTGAAGTGCTTGAAAATGGGGAACATGGAGGACAACATCAAAGCCACAATGACTCTGACAGCTGGGGTCATGTTTATTCTTGCAGGTGCAGTAACGCTTTGTTCACAGTGTCTACCTCTTTTATTACAGCTAAACCATTTTGCACTAAATACATTGTTTCCTCATGTTTAGGTGTCTGTGGCATTGCTGGGGTGTCGACCTTTGCTAACATGATTGTGCAAGATTTTCGGTTCACAACATTTACCGATGGTGGGTTCAGCATGTTTGGAGGAGGAGGGGGCATTGGTGGACTCACAGGAACTCTCACTCCAAGGTAAAGTCAAATTTAGATGGTGTTTTATCTGCCATGGCACTTTGTTATGTTTTCCTGTAATCATTGTCTTCTTTCAGGTACACTTTTGGCCCCGCTCTTTTCGTTGGCTGGATTGGCGGAGCGATCTTGTTCATTGGAGGCATCCTGATGTGTATGGCCTGCCGTGGAATGACTGACGACAGACAACAACGGTATGAGGCACCAACTAATCTGTGACCTTTTTTGACAAATTTATTCTGACTTTAACTGGATGGGGTTGGGGATGGCAGCAAACTTGGCAGAACTTCTCTCCTGTAGGCCAAAGTAACAGAGATGAGAAAACTGCTAAATAGAGCGGAGATCCAACTAAAATGTCTAGTAAGCAGGCGCTATATGCAAAATACTAGTGCAGATTGTGTGTTCACTGCGGTAAATTGAAAGCATGAAAGACAGAAATCTTGGCTTCTGACAAGCTGAACAACAATATAAACACCCCTGGATATATATATATATATATATATATTTATGCTGTGAGGCAGTAAAAATCTTAGTTCTTTAGAAATTTAAGGACACATACTCAGCGAAATGTAAATGCAAGCCCTTTGGTGTGTTTTTTTTCCTCTTTGCATTTATAATGCAGATTTGCAAATGCTTACGAGGCTGCTTGCAAAATGATACACAGAAGTATTTACATTCTTCTGGTCCTTGTGTATGTTTTTAATCATATTGTTTCTGACTATTTCACTATTCACATGAGTAGTGGAACATCTAGAGAGGGATCAGGAGGGTGGAGCCAGTGTGAGTCTGGATGTTATAATTCACTCTAGCACCTCAAACCACTTCAAACTAGACTCTTTATGCCTTTTCTGTCATTAAATAAAAGTTGATTATTTTCTGATATTCTTCAGGTACGACGGGATGGCCTACAAAGTTGGCTCTCAGCACACTGTCTACAAGACTGACACCAGACCCCGTACCACCTACAATGACTCCTACAAAGCCCAGAGTATGGAGGGAAGGCAGTCGAACCAGAGATTTGACTATGTGTAGAATAATTTCACTCCTACAAATATCTCTTTATACTCTGCTGCACTGTGATGAAGTGATGAGTTTTTCACTTGTTTTTGGCCTACATTTATGGGAAGAGTGGTGGTTTTTCTCTCTACTTTAATTTTGCAGAACTGCTAAACATTTATGGTATTTTGTTTTTATAATTTTTTAATAACATCACATAATCCTTGTTTTCAAATGCTGTTTTGTAATTCTTACTGTGTCAGTTTCTGCGTCAAATAAAGACGTGGGATTCTAATTTTGTCCAGTTTAAATTTTATCACCACAACATGTAATAAGATGATAAAGTAGAGATGACAGATGAATTAGAAACCTGGAGGCAGTTCCACTAGCTGTTTACACTGAACGTTCCTAGTTATAACATAGGTGTTAACTAAGGAGGAGAGAGATTTGTGGAGATTTATACACCACTAAATTAAAAAGGGACCAGCCCGGTCGCACTACAAAAAACATTTCTCATCTAGTTATTAGTTGTTACTAAATATTAAAAACCAGGTGTATCTGTTGTGTAGCTAATTTAACCAACAGCAAAAGTAACTTTAGTTTGCTAATTCATGACTTGTTTAAACTGGAGAGGAAAAGAGGTAATATGGTCAACATATTAGCTGACGCTTGATCACAATGCTGTCCAATAATGATGTAAACTTTAATGAAATTACACAAAATGTAACCCAGTGTAGCTCAAATCACAAAACATGTTAGTCTAAATTTCAAAATAATGTTGGATAGGTTAGCTTAATCAGTTTCAAGCCTATTTCTCTTTGTGTTTTTACCTGTACTGTATGTATATATATAAAAAAAAGTCACACCTATATCAACAAAGATTGACTGGTAATTTTAATGTGCGCTTGGGCCCCTAAAACTGATATTTTTATCAGTTCTGATACAGCTTGCAATGTTTCAGTTATTCTTTACATGGATTATTGTTTTTGACTGGACAGCAAGACAGAGTACTTGATTTACACATGAATATAGTCTTTAATAACTAAAACAGTTTTTTGTTTGTTTGAATGGTGCAACTTAATTTACTAAAGTTTGAATCTCGCTATTTGTTCCTAAGAACTTTTGGGAGGACTTAACACACTAAATTAGTAATGTATTTATGAATTTATGAGCACCTGCAACCCAATCCTGATTTCTGCGTTCATAATGAGAATATGTAATGTGTATTATGTCATATGTTGTTATAGGTGGGATTACATATGTAAAGAGTTACACCTCTAAAAGAAACTTTGGAAAGACAGACATGCACTGTATGTTTCAGAATGTTATTTTTGTTTAGTAAAATGGAAACGTTTCCAAATAAAATCATATCCACTGTTCACCAGAAAAAGTTCATTTCATTTGTGCTTATTCTGTCATAAATTAGAAGATCAAAACATCTAAAACAAATAACCATATTGATTGTTGTGTTGTTGTTTATCCTATTAGTGTTATCAATAGACAATGCAGAGGTCATCAGTTTATCCGTGGTAGTTACCTGTTATCTCTAACCCTCAAGCACCATATGATGAATATAATAATTGTAACATTGTTTCAGGGTAATCGAATAAAGTAAATGGTTCCCCTTTGATGCAAGCTTTATTCATTGGTCAGACGCTGTGCTCTGCATGTATCTGGACTGGTCTTTGATACCGCAAACCAACGCAGTTTCTCCTCCGTACTCCTCTGGGACACGTCTTTATTTCCCAGGGAACGGGCAGAAAAGGGTTTAGATGATTTGCATGAAATCACATTTCTTGATGATACAACTAATGAAAGCAATAAGTAGGTGGTAACATTTAATCACATTGAAAGTGAGGCAGTTATTGTTTTAATTAAATTTTAGCAAAGTAATGGCTCTGCAGTAAGACAATGTGACAAACCTTTTTTAAGCTCCTTTTCTGCTTAGACTCCTCCATGTTACAAGAGGCCTGGCTTGGCCTGCAGTGAATACACTCTAATATCTCCTGTCTGGCTCATGGATTGAGTTATTGTGAGGGCAGATGGGAAATTCTTGGGATTGTCCGCTGCAAAGAACAGTCCTTTAGATATTTTCTAAAGGACTGCAGATTGTGGACGATCTGATAGAAGTGTTTAATTGGATCTACATGTCCTGTTATGGATGTCCAGACTTAAATTTAGCCAACAAGAGGATTTAAATGATGAAGGACTCTTAAATCTCTAAATCATCTAAATCAATTTGTAATGTTTCTTAAACCTAAACCTGTTATTAAGTAAATCTATTTATACTTGTATGTCTCTTTTGTCACACAGTTTGTCAGGTATTAACTTAAAACTAAAATAGTACAGAAAGAAAATACCAAAAAAGTTTAAATGTGACTTTTTAAATCTCACAAATAAATGTAGCTTACATTGGTGGCTCCTGTCATTTGAGTGTTGATGAAACAATCAACATGTTTCCAGAAGGAACACTTTTAACGCTTTTAACTGTTCTTGATCTCCCAGACTGTTACACACACATGGAGATTCTATGAAACTGGGTTTGCTGCAGACTTTTAGTTCCACTGCTCAAATGAAAAAAAGTCTCCTTTTCATGTTTTCTTGATTTTGGTAAGGTTGGACCTTGTAATACATTCTCATCCTTGGAACTCTGGCACCACCTATTGGCTGAGAAAAGCATCACCGTTCTTTTAGTGGCATGGGACATGACATGATTCTGTGATTTAGGGTTAATGCAGCATATTAAGCATAACTCCTGAGATGATCAGATCTCCAATACCCTTCTTCACCTTTTCACTATGCTCCTTTTTACTGATCGCCCACTTTGACTTTGTGTCAATCTTCTCCACATCCTTGAGATATCAGAGCAAAACTAAAACCACCTTTGTACTTCAATACAATACATTTAGGTACATTTGTTATTGTAATATACTTGCCTAAACTTGGGAGCCTGACATTCACCACCACTTACCACATAAGCCTTATATAACTGACGAGATAATTATCCTGAAATGTACATGAAAAATGTTGGTAGACCTGTAAATTAGCTGTAATCTTAAAATGTTCTCAGATATTACTAGCAGTTAAGTCAAAATGAGGAGGACCTTGCACTGAATCACTGGCTGATAGTATGAAATAATTTCCCCAGAGTTAGATTTTGATGCATTGTCTGTGGATTCTTGGTAATGGTTTAATAAAAAGAAGAAATGTTAGAAGAAAATTTGTGAGTGCTCTCACTACTTGAATTTACTGGACTTTTTCTTCCATTCCTTCCTTTTTCTGGCAAATTACTTAAAAGGTTTCAAATTCTGTGCGCAATTTTAAAATAATCATATAGCTGCTACCAGCACATATTGTCTCAGAAAGTAAAAAAAAGCCAGTTTGTTTTGTTGTTGGAGTATATGTCAGTTATGCAACAGATAAAACGATAAAGAGCTGTTGTTGTTTAGTGCATTAACTTTGCCTCAATCTCTCTCAGTTCCTACACTATCTCCAGTACCACAGTATCAGATCTTAGCAGCAGCAAGGGACAAGTTAAAGTGACACAGGATAAAAGTGGAGCTACAGTTGTAGGTGTTGTTGATGGAAAATTATTCGAGCTTAGACAACAGCTGTGTTCCGGGCCAGGCAGAACAGGCCCTGAAGGTATAAGAGGTGAAACAATGGAGCTGGGCAGCTGTGGGTGGAGGCTAGGACACGCCACGTCAAGCTTAGCCACGATAATCTCTTCAGTGACGAGACACACGTTAAAGAGCATAGCAGGAGAAAGAAGTACAGTGTCATCATAATTCAAAACGTATAAGGTATGTGGACAAAAAAAACAAGAGAAGTGGTGGTGGTGGTGCAATAGTCAGTCTTGACCTTTCAAACAGCCCAAGTATATTTTCCCTTCAAGTCTGCAGGTTTTTAGTGTTATGTTATGTCCACACCTCAGCCTTCACTCAGCCAACCCATGACATTTAGGAAAACGAGTCTGACGTCTGCCAGGCAACATTGTTACAGTACAGTTGAGGATCACTTTTCAAATCCCCACTCAACCATAGACTGAAGGAACTTTAGATTTCTGGTCTGCACTGGCTAATAATGATTCCACACAATTTCCATGCATCATCACTGACAAAGATGAGACTGTTGTGAAATAAACCTAAACTATATTATTAGTTTATTACTATTATTTATTTACTTTTGGCTTCTTTGAATTTCATTTATACAGAGTACTCCATATTCCTTTTATTGATATGTATTGGTGTACTAGTGTTGTGTATTTGGATACACAACGGTATATACTCTTTGTTCTTTTGTTTGTTTATACTTGTATTTGTGTGTATTGTGTTCTTGGAAATCACTTTAGGTCAACTCCTGTTGTTTTTAAATGTGCTATATAAATAAAACTGACTTGACTTGACTCTAGCCTTTCTGATGTTGACCGTGTTTTCACCCAAAGTCTGATACTTGTTTGGCCTAAAGGGCTCCATCACATAAAACTTTGTGGTTGAGCTGGTCGTTTTATGTTCTTAGCGGACTCCATGTTGTTGCTGCGGTGTTGGAAAATTGGAAAATCCAACCCGGAGTCTTTACTTATGATTAGGCATCCTGAACGTCAGAGGTAAAAGAAAACTTGACAAGTGGATCGTTTTATGTGAGGTTACAACCCCTTCTCACACAGGCAATAAAAAAGTGTTTCATTTCATTAAAAAAAAACTACATATTGCCCCTTTAATTTGTAAAGTAACTTATAGTGACTATAGCTGGCAGATAAATGTTTATTAAATATTTCTCTCCAAAATGTAGAGTAGAAGTATAAAGGGTCATGAAATGGGACTACTTGAGTAAACTACTAATACTTCAACTTTTTATTTAATTACAGGACTTGATTAAATGTACTTTATTACATTCCACCACTGTACATACTCATGTAGCCATCCATACCTTCTATACATATACAACATTTGGTTTAATAGGAAATATATTTTTTAATTACATCCAATAACAGTTAATCTGGGACCAACTGCACACGGGGTATTCCCCCATTGTACTCACTATCCCATGTCTTTATTATTACACAGGAAGTCGACACTACAGGTGTGAGGCAAAGCTGGAGTTAAAAGTGCTGCTGGGAAGTCAAGTGAAAACCATGAGTAAATGCATAATGGACCACTTGATGGGAGATTTTAAGCTATAACAGGAAGTATTCCCCATACTCATTGGGCTTTAGAGCTCATGCATGCATGGCCAGAGAGCGACCTGTTCCGACTGGTATCTGTGCAGTACCATTTCTACTTCCAACATCATCCTGTAGGTTTAAGCCTCACATCCCGGGACCTCTTGTACTGTTTGACCTAGTTGTGTTCACAAAGCAGAAACTGTCAACATCTGAAACTAAGAAGAGAACATACCCGGTTGCCTGATATGTCCCCATTTTTCTGATAATATTGTTAGATCTCTCAAGACTCTTCCCCTTTCACAGTGGATGAGGAAACTAATTTATTTGAGAATAACATACCTGTAATCAGCAGGGTAGATAGTAGAGGTCAGGCTTTTCTTCTTCCTGTTACTGGTCTGTGCTGTGCTGCAGATGTATGAGGTTTGGATCAGCTGCTCTATTATAATATGAATGACCCAACCATGCGGTCAGAGAAGCTAACTCATGTTCCTCTAACATTATTATCAATACAATTTCTGTCAAGTGTTTGTCGAAAATCAAATTCACATTGCTTTATCTAAACTTTTACATATTTGCTTCGGTATCACCTGAGCCTGATTTCGTTTATCACTGACTGAGTATCTAACGAAGTCACATGTGACCTGGGTGACTTATGGCACATAGAATAAAAAAGCAATTTTTAGTGGTCAAGCATAATGTTTTTATTATATTCCAATCAAATATGATGTTCATATATACATTTTGCTCATGGATAGTGATGTTACTAAATAATGATGCCTGTCTCTCGCTTTGTACGGCCTACGTCAGAGTAATAACATACAGTATGCTCTAAGCTGGTCAATTTGCCTAATCTTCGCAGGTCTTCAGACCGCGGTGGAAACACACAACAATGGGCTGAAGGAACCTTTTAGTTCTTTGAAAAGTAGATCCTGGGATTCCTGGGTACTTTTGGTGGAAATGTGGCAAAAAAATCCTGTATGGCCAGGTAATGTTTCCTTCTCACACAGATTTAGCAAATAGGTAAGCAAACTTTTGTCTGTCATCTGAAACTCCAAGAACCACAGTTACATTTGTAATTGATCCTATTTCATCCCTGCTGACCACCACAGACTTTCCACCTGAATGTCTTCCACACACATACCTATTTAAGGCTTGGGCACCTTTCACACCACACTGTATTTAACTGGAAAGAGCCTTGAAATCTGTGCCAGTGGTGTGATGTACTGGAAGAGTGAGAGCGTGTACATTTGGAGATGCAGAGATGAGATTAATGAGGCAGGGCAGGTATGGAGTTTAAAAACACTGAGAGCAGGTGACAGAAAGAGAATTAGGAAAGCAGGTTTAGACCTGTGTTTCATATTTGTTCATCTTTTAAACCATTTAGTGCCATCGCACACACTCCGGTCCAGTAGGTGGCGCAATTTGTGATCCTCCAGTAAACACACAGAAGAAGAAGAAGCTACTGTCCAGTGATGCTGCTTGCTGCAACACGCTTGTGCGCGCTGCTGTGGAACTCTGCTCTGTAGTTTGGAGTCGCTTTTGACCATTTGTTTTCCTCCAGCCTCAAGTCGCATTTTAAATGGACGGAGCTCGACGGACTCTGCATGCTGTCGGCGGCTTAAATCAAAGCATGCCCGACTTCAAAATGCGGACTGACTAGCGTTACGTATTCCCGAAAGCTGCCGTTAGCATGAGCTTTACGTGGCTTTATGAGAGTAAGCGCAGAAGATAGCTAATGTTAGTTTGTTTGGCTAACGTTGAGTTAACCGTGTAGGACTGCAGTCGAGTACCAACTAACTTAATGGCGCTAGACAGTTAACGCGAGCGAAATTTATTTTGGTTTGCCTGAAGTGAATCAGTTTAGATGAGTTAGTCAGCAGCAGATGCTAGTGAGAACGTTAGTTCATTTGCTGGATTAACGTCAGCCATTAGGAGTGGGTCTGTCCAGGGTTCATCTGGTTGTTTGATGGGGCTTTTAAGGACCATGATGCCGCACAAGTTGCAGCTTGTGGCTGTTTTGGCATTTGGAGTGGCGATGCTGTTTATTGAGAACCAGATCCAGATACTGGAGGAGTCTAGAGCCAAACTCGGTAAGACCAAAACAAAGGTGGTTCACTTTGTAAGCATAGATTATTGCACTATTATTATTTTAATGCAAAGTGCTCCTTGAGTCTTTCGAATATTCCAGCCGAGAAATTTGGCACAGATACATTTATCCTGGAGCATAATGAAGGAATTGCTTGAAAACAGTTATCGCACACTGCATTACGTTCATTTTAAGTTTTAGCAAACATAGTTTTCTTAGTTTTATATGCTTTTGTCTACAACTCCTCATTTTAATTTCTTTTAGGGACTTTCTATTATTTAATGTACCCCAGAGCCCCGAAGCTACAAATATCCTGGAGCCTCCCTGAATGACAGGGGGAAATACATGGCCCTCCTTCCGCCATAAATAGTAACCCATATTATGATCATAGTCACACCAAAGGTAGCGTGTTTTAGAACCATGACTCTTAGTAAGTCACTAAACACTTTCATAATAAGTTTATGGTCAATCGTTTGTTTCAAGTCTTCTTCAATACAACCTTTTAAAGAAAAATAGACCATAAAGCAGAGAATGGTTCAAGGCGGGAGTATCTGTGATTGACAAGTCGTTACCATGGCAACCTGTCAGTCAGTCTAGAGTGAGTCGAGCCCACATCACTGTGTAAGTTTAACCAGCGCCATTGAAAAACTTTATTAGGAGCTGGCTGTTCACTTTCGCCGCTGACAGATGTGATTGTAGATTTATTTCTGAAACAGTTTGGCAGTTCTAGCAAACGGTCCTCGCATTTCTCTCTAATTTATTACTTAATATTTTCTAACATCGCCAACAGCAGATAACGCTGCCTGTTGCTAAATTAGCCACACAGCTAATGCGATGTGTTTATCAGTGGAGTAGGGTGAGATTAATGAGCGATTAAACTGTAGTGTCTCTCGTTACAGTCGGCGTCAGAAATGATTAAACCAGAGGGGACATGTGAATAAACGTGAGCTGGACATGTATCTAACACACAGTTGCAGGTCCTGTTGAAGACAGTCATGTAGTATTAGATAATTATAGGGCAGCCTTTCCTCTGTGTCATAGAGCCAGATGGTAGTTAGGAAATAGCATTGGATAGAATAAACAGAGTGCTGGTGATTAAACTAGATGTAGAAAGTAGTCACCATGGCAGATTATAACTATTGCTGACAAAATATATATATATATAAAATTATTTGCCTATGCAGAAGAACCCTTTTTATTATTATTATGATAGCAATGACATGAGAGATGATATATTATTATAATTTTTAGTTGTAGTACTATATTGGTATTTCTATAGTTTCTGTTTCACTGGCCCCACAATAGATACACTATTTAATTTAATGTTCATTAGTTTAGTATTCTATAATTTATAACAAATCTGATTTTTTTAAATGTTTTCTGTAGTTTTATACATTTGTCTCTTTATCAAAACTTTAATGTATTTATTTACTGTACTTTTTTCAAAGGAATATTTCTAACAATAACAAAGTTTCTTTCTATACTGCATTACAGCATTGGTATCCTGGTATAGTCTCAACAAAACAAATGTTAGGGATATTCTTTGTTTGATATGTGTTTCTTAAAACTACCAGATTTTAAAATCCGAAAATATCGGTATCGGACTTAAAAATATTTATATTGGTCAGGCTCTAGTAGACGCGCAGCTCACCTCCTACCACTACATCAGTGATGATGATCACGTGGTATATTTACCCTTAAATGTGCATATCCCCCTTTGCCGCGGTGTCAGTCAGTAGTGATGTTGTTTTTAAGTAGGCTGCTTTTCTTTCTTATTTACCATGACGTCTTGCCTCTTTGTCTAAAAGAGGATATTTTGAAAATGCCTGAAAAAGTCTGCATCATTTCAGCACAGTGGACACCTCCCCTGCGCCCAGCTGTTTGTAATGACGTTTCAAGATTTTGGCCATGCTCCTTATAACTTTCTCTTGGACTTCTGTAATTTGTACCACAGCAGAGCAGCAGCGCGTGTCTGTGTTGGAGAGAATCACATAAAGGGAACTGGAGCCAAAGGGCCCATCATAACAGCCTGCATTGGGGCCCGTTGTTACTACATTACGCTACTGCCTACACCAACAACAGTGGCTAAACTCAAAACAGTGGAGAAGAAACGGATATATACACCACAACACCACTAGTGTTTTAGTGGCTTTATTGTCATCCTCCTTTAAAACAAAGTACTTCCATACAGAATTACAGTTTTCTTTTTGATGAGTCAAGGAGGAGCTGCAGCTGCACTTTGTCTTGCCATCTTCCATGTGTTGGTGTTACCTACTAGGGGTGGGAGAAAAAAATTTACATTTATACAGGGGGTAACACTTACCGCTAGGCTGACTCTGTGTGTGTGTGTGACGAGTGAGTGCACAAGCAATTGAGAGAGAGAGAGAGCTGCAGAAAGTAAGCGGTGGAAAATATTTAAGTTACTTAGTAAGTTGTCAGTCACAGTGTGACCATTACTAAAAGTCTGTTGTTTCCCCAACTGCTGGAAAAGTGAAGGCACTAGCTAACATCTGCAACATGGGTTTTTTAAAATTTACGAGCAGTTGTCCCAAATCCTAATGAAAAATTAAATTGTGAAAACATTCATTTGGTGTTGCCCACAGATGGGCACTGTGTGACTGCAGGGGAGCCTTTTAAATGTAAATCTGTAGGTTACACGAATTATGGCTGTTTTGTTTTGCCATGTACAGTTGTGTGTCGCAAATTGATAAACTACTTGATGCTGAATTATACATTTACGGAGGGAAAATCAAAACAATCCATTCATCAAATGATTCGCTGACATGGAGCCGGGTGTCCCGGGGAGAGGTCAACATCCAGCGAAAAAGCAAAAACGTTACTGCAAGTACTGGGAGGAATGGGAATGGAAATGCACGTGGATCACTGAAACCTTATGAGATCTTAGCAAAGTGTTTTGCAAAGTCTGCAGGAAAGAATTTAGCATTTAGCACGGGGGGAGGCAGATGTCAAACTGCATGCTAGCAGCAAGCAACAAAATGCCAGTGGTGCAACTGGCCGTCATGCAGTTCGCTTGATTGTGCTATGAAGTTGACATCACAACTGTACTCTGATTCGGACATAGCTAGAGCAAAAGCTCTCGTCACTAGTGTACTGGAACCCCTTGCTTCTGAATTCGCCCAAACCCTTCAGTCAGGTGGCACATACTTTTCCCTTGCAACTGATGCCTTTAATAAAGGTCTGCGTCTGCGCGTCTGTGAATTATGGCAAAAGGCACTCTGTTTACCGAAACCTAAAACAACACAACAGCAAGATCCTGCACGCTAACTGCCCTGCCCACATAGTCCACAATGCAGTAAAACGTACCAGCAGTGTACTGGAAATAGATGCGGAGACTGTAGTGATGGAGTCATTCAGTAATTTCAGTTGCTCTGCCAAGGGAGTTGCCACACTCAAGGAAATGTTTGAATTTGTTGATATGGAGTACCTTACCTTGTTGCGCCATGTCCCGACCGTTGGTTGAGTCTTGCTTCCAGCGATAAACAGACTCGTTAACACCTGGCCAGCTGTGCAGAGCTACTTTTTTGTCGCAGGGACGCGAGGAGTGTCCCCGAGTCATCTGGGATGTGCTCACAAGTGGTGAACATGGTGAAGAAGGGGAAGAATGTAGCAAGCTCGAGGTCATTCTCTTTTTCTTGCAAAACACTCTGAAGATGTTCTCTGACGCTGTGTTGAGTGTGCATAGTGAGTCTCACCTCAGTTGAAGTGCATTCGCTGATGAACAGCCTTCGAACCAAACTCCAGCAGCGCAAAACAGATGCTTTCTTCGGTGCAAAATTTCACCGTGCTTTAAACTCTGTTGCTTTCAATACTGACAGGCTCCGTAGAGACTTCCTACGTTTCTGAGATACTACGATGAAACTGGACATCTGTACAAAGTCCAGTGTCTGTTGTTTCCACAATTGCTGGAGAGAGAAGACGGTTGGCGCTAACTAACATCTCCCTGTGCTTCAGACTCTGGTCTGAAGGCTGAGCAGGACTGGACAGGGCGGATTCACGTTATTACACAAGCATTGTTTCAAGGGGAAAGTACATGAACACGCACACACAATATTACCCGGATTAAATAACCAAAATAACCAACATGGGGAAATTATGTCAGTTAGAGGCTCTGAATTTTGGTTTTGATTACTTGTCAATTAATTGTCCAGCCCTAATATTTAGCGTGACCACGCTTTGTCTTCAAAACAGTATCAATTCTTCTTGGTATACTTGCACAAAGTCAGGCATTTTGTAGGCATATCGTCCGGTGTATGATTCAACAATCATACCAAACAGGTGCTAATGAGCACCAATTCAATTCATATGTAGGTTGAAACACCGTCATTACCTGAAACAGAAAGAGCTGTGTAGGAGGAATACAGCTGGGTGAGGAACAGCTAAACTCAGCTAACAAGGTGTGGTTGCTGAAGACAGTTTACTGTCAGAAGTCAGACACCATGGCAAGACAGAGCACAGCAACAAGACCATGGTAGTAACACCGCATCAGTAAGGTCTCTCCCAGGCAGACATTTCAAGGCAGACAGGGGTTTCCAGATGTGCTGTCCAAGCTCTTTTGAAGAAGCACAAAGAAACGAGCAACACTGAGGACCGTAGGTGGTCGACCGAAGAAACTTACTGCAGCAGATGAAAGACATCATGTTTACTTCCCTTCGCAGTCAGAAGATGTCCACCACTGCCATCAGCTCAGAGCTGAAGAAAACAGTGGGACTCTGGTATACCCATCTACTGTCCAGAGAAGTCTGGTTGGAAGTGGCTTTCATGGAAGACTTGTGGTCAAAAAGCTTTACTATGCACAGAAACACAGGAACGTGGGTGCAGAAAAATAGCAGCTGGTGCTCTGGACTGATGAGTCAAAATTGCACTATGCACTGAATTGTACTTGTAGAGATTTGTAATCAGAAAATAGTTAGCAGCAACTCACTGCCTGCACATTTACTGTATAATGCCTTTAAGAAGAGGAAAATTACAAGGGCCAAGAGAGCATCCATTTGCCTTCAAATGCGGACTAACAAACATGCTGCAGACACATGGTGTCTCTCTCCTCATGGTGTCAGACAGTGAAGGGCTGCCCAGGCAGCAGGATGCCTCCGTTACATTGAGCGACACACTGCCAGTCCAAGAGATACTCACAAGGCCATTCCTGTAATTGGCTTTAATTAACATTGCAGTGGAGAAAAGAAGTGGGAGAAAACACTTTTAATTATGCCTCCTGTCAATATTATCAGCAAAAGCTTAATTACTTGTTTCGATGTTATTGTGTTTTGAAGGTCTATGTTGTTTTCCTTAATTAAGGCTTGCTAACAAGCCTCGCCGGCCTTAATTTAAAAACTACTTGTTCATTTTTATAACGGATGTACCTTTTGTCTTCGTTGTTGTGTTGGTGGCCTCACACCTGCTGTGCGTGCTGGCAAATGAGAATAACAAGCATCAACTAACTTTTGGCTTATTAAAATCCAGGCAGCAGAGAATGCCAGCCAGTCTATAATCACATAAATTGAGGATTATATTGATTTTAGTTTAGAAAAACTTTCCCCAAGCAATGAAAATTTGCTATATTTGACATTCTTTTCAAAGGTATATCATTACTAGTCCATATTATGTTTTCTGCTCATACAGAACGTACCATTGCCAGACACGAGTTGGCTGAAGTAGAGCAGCGTCAGAGTGAAGATGCTGGTCGGGGATTGTCACCACTGGCAGAAAAAGATGACATGGTCATCATCTACAACAGAGTGCCCAAGACGGCCAGCACATCCTTCACTAACATCGCCTACGACCTGTGTGGGAAGAACCGCTTCCACGTCCTGCACATCAACACAACCAAAAACAATCCCGTCATGTCTTTACAAGACCAGGTAAGACCGTCGGCCAATACTGTATGTAGGAGCGGGGTTGCAGACTAAAACAAGATCATAGAGATGTCACAATTAGGGGTGGAAAAATAATCTATTCCTAGATGCATCGCGACGTGGAAGATTATGAATCGATGAACAAATGTCTAAAAATCTATTATTTAAAGAGGCTATATTTAAGTTTTTGATTTTAATCGATCAAATTGTCATTGCCTTGTTGTCAGTGGGCTCAAAACTCACTTAGAAATGAAGCACACGCCGGTTTTCTCCGTTGCTTGCATCAGCCACTATTCTGCTTTTAATGTGAGGTCTCCGGGTCGGATTCAGCCCTGTGCGCGCTCCCTGGCCTCTCTCTGACTACAGCGACAACACGGCAGCTAACGACCGCTAACGACATGCAGTCCACTAACACCATAAAACAACCAGCTCACAGCAAAACACAGGCTCCATGTAAGGATACAAACAACAATAAAGGTTTATGTGCTGAAACCCATCAGACCAAACAGGTTCAGATGATGTCGAGTAAGAACAAAGTTTGCATTAGTAAAGCTGGAGAAACAGAGAAAGTCACGTTAGCTCGCCGGCTAACGCAGAGCAGTTGCTAATGTTACCCGGTGCAAAGTTATATCGCTTTCCACATCAATTCACAAACTAACGCCACCCATGTTGATTTATCCTGCAAGAAAGGATGTAACGGTGAAAAAGCAAATGTGGAGCGATTTGTTTACTAACGTTAGCCTACAGTGATGCAGCCAGGAGCAGCCAGCTAACGCTACAGTAGCTCAGACCTGCCGCTGTTTGCTTCGTAACATTCAGTTTATGTTTATTGTGGTTTTACCAATACTCAGATACACAGCTTCTCCACCTCTCGCTGTAACTAACTGTGCTGACATTGCTGAGCCTCCGGTGAAAGATGTAAAGATGGTTACTGAAAGCAGCAGGCGAACTAACGCTGTAGCACTTCGGCTTAATACAGTAAATGTATCGTGATCATGTAACGAGCATGGATTAGTTCAACCTCAATTTTATTACTGTAACGTTGCAGTGGCAGTTTACCTGAGTTTCCAGCTCTGTCTGTTCTACAGCCGCTGTCACTCTGCCTCTGAGACGTGAACGTTGAAGTAACAGAGCCTGAACATGTCTGGAGAAAAGCCACAGCCTGCATGCATGTGTTTCTGCGTTTATTGCAGGATTTCTGTATGAAAGCGTTTGTGTCACTGTAACTATGTGTGAAGTGTCCTTGGGTCCCGTGAAAGGCGCAAAAAATATTTATTTATGTAACGTTAGCTAAATTAGTAACGAAGTAATAGTAATTATCAGCTGTATGTCATTACTAGCTAACCTACTAGTCGAGTGTTGAGAACATCAGGTGGAAGCTTAGACTAAACTGGTGTACAGCTCTGTCCTGTACACATACTGTACATCCTTCTTCTTCTCATCCTTGAATTTTAATGCGCAAATTAAATGCTTAGTAATTATCCAGGGACCCTGTGTAGAAAAAAAATTATGCATCAAGATGCATCGATAATCGTTTTATTATCGAATCGCAGCCCTCTGAATCGTAATCGAATCGTGAGATGCCTGGAGATTCCCACCCCTTGTCACAATCCCATTTAAAACATGAAAGGTCAGAATATATTACAGTGTTTAAACTACTTCAACTGCAAATACTACTACATTTTAATTCAGATCTCCAGTCAATAAAAGCTACTAGACAGAAACTTGACTCCACCTTTCACATGAGCATATTTTAGTACACGATACGAATATTGTTTGAGCCGTATTAGTTAGTAGTTTGTGTCAGACTTGTGTTTTAAAAGCTGCAGAGAATCACAGCCTTTTACATTGGGTGCATTTATTTTGCTGGCAGTGCCGCATAGTGTTAATGCCTCAAAGCTATGCTAGTGTTATTTTTGGCTGCTAGTGCCAAGGTAATATCCTGTCTGCCATCTCACAACAGGCTGCCCCCCACCATCTCGCCAACAGTCTGTTTCCTCTGCACATGATAAAATAGAGACGAGGGGAAAGGGATCAGTCTGCTGGCACATCAATGAGCCCAACTCATTTTACAACAGGAACATTCAAATTTGTATCCAGTAATAGCTTTTAGCTTAGCCAAAACTGGCGAATATACTTGGCTTTGTCATATTTTTCCTCTGTCAAACCGCAGACTGTTTGTCAAAGACAGAAGTGGAGGTGGTGTGCTGGTCTGTGAAAAGGTTGTTCAGAAATTGGTTCTGTTTGAAGTTAAGTGATTAAGAAACATGTACTACTTGTAGTCACACGTGCGTGAGACATAATACAGCTGTTGAAACTTGTACACCTTATTTTGATGTAAGAATTATAGCGTTAAAGCATTTTATAAATTGAAGTACTATGATTTGACCAAGGCTGTAAATTATGTTGTAGACTAAAGGCACATGTCCCTCTCACTTTTCAAAATCCTGTTTTTGCCCTGCCTAACCTTTTATAGCTTCAGATTTTAGATTTTCTTTCTCTTAGTATCCTGCTACTGTGTAGTCCACCTTCCCACAGTCATCTATTAAATTAAGAAGGAGAAGCGAAGATAAAATAAGGAGAAAGAAATGTAAGCTTTGACGTGTGAAGGAGGATACAATACAATGTTTTTGTCATTGACCAAATGTGGTTATCACCACATATTTTTGCTAAATCTCAAGGAATGCTACTTCTACTAAGTGTACTAAAATATTAACAACTCTAAACGTTCATGAAATATATACTTCGAATCATTACTATTGATGTAACCCACAAAGAATATTGAAACGTTTAAAAGCAGTATTTGGAAGTGCATGCAGTTCTCGGCAGGCATACAACAGCGGCAGAGCTGATGATGACACTCGACAATGGTCACCGACACCTGTCATCATCCAATCACAGCCACCACTCACGTACCTCAGTATGCATTAAGTAACGTTAAATGCAGCTACTGTGGAAATTGACAAAATAGCGGCAAGTGAAGCCTCGTAGTGTATCACAACAGCACCGACTGTCTTGTTAAGCTAAACGGTGCATTTTTTCATGACTCAAATGTTGTGAAGAAGATGCACTTGGTAAGAACGAAAGCTGAGATGATCACAATGAACGTTTTAAGACTGAGCGGGATACCCTGAAAGATCTCTCCCTGTCTGAAGGTGAGCCTGTGTTTTACTCTGTTGCCACTGACGCCTCAAACAAGGGAAACTGTTTCCAGTGTGCACGAGATATTTTTTGATGGATGGTTTCAATGGTCTAATGGAGTGCGGTGCAAGTTACTTGACATTCATGAAGATAGTGAGGAAACTGCAAATGGTATTCAAGTTCTGATGAACTGCCTGAAAAACCATGAACTGGAAATAAAACGCATCACAAGTAGCTATGTTCTTTTTAGTTTGTCATTTGTACATGAAGGGGATCACCTTTTCTAACCTAAAGTGTTTATTAGACAAATAGTAAAGGTAACTGGTAGTGGTTCAATGAATGTGTTAAAAGTGCCTGCTGTAAATAAACTATTATTAAACCTACCAAATATTTAATTAAGAGATTAGCTATCATTTTGACAAATTGCTTAAAATAATTCACTGTATATTCACACAAAAACATACGCGCACTGCTGCAGCATTAGCAGTTTAGCAAAAAGTAAATTTATCTGTTAATCAAGAAACTATGTAAAGCACCTCGTACTGTATTCCCTATTGGTCTCCGTGTTCAGTCCCGTTCATGCCTTGTTTACTGGGAGGCTGCTGAGCGCTCGGCTCCAGTTCTGGTGCCCCAATCCGGCGCTGCTCGCTGACGTTATCCTGGCCCGAAAACCTCCGGTGCTTGAGTAGAGATGTAAAGTTAAACACAATACACTCCCCAGGTGCTCCGAGCTCCCAGTCCGGGCGGAGTTAGCTATGACCACTAGGCTTACTGAGCTAGTTCTATAACGGCAGCTAATTAGCTACGGTCAGTATCACTTTCTGTTTATCAGCAAACTTCATAAATCACAGAGAGTTTAGACAGAGGAAACTTAAATGTTAATTTTATGAGGCCCAAAAGTTCCAGTGTTGCCTTTTTAGACAGCGGAGGACGCAGGCAAACAGGGCCATGTTGACAGAGCAGCTGTTAACTGCATGTGTAGCCACAAATTTAACTAAAATTGTGCATTGTAGCACAATACTAACGATGTCTTTGAAAAGGCACATCATTCATGATCTAATATCGTAATATCGCACACCCCAAGTGCAACCTGTCATAAGAAGTTAAATTTTTACTCCCATAATTCATTCAAACTAAGCTGAGCAACATCCTGAAGGTCTGTATCAAGCACACTAAAGATGATTTTATTCAGGGTTAGTGCATTGCAAATACAGAGATGAATGCTGCAGTTCTACAAGACATTTTTGGTTATACTATCATTATTATGGAAAGTGCAACAACCACTTTCATATCACATTAATAATCACATTTCATTCATTTTTATTTTTAAGTTGAAACACATCTAACACCCCCTCCATACCTTTGCTATTGACCCAGGAAGTCTATAAGTCATTCCAATCTGATTGGCTACCTTTTGAGGTGATCTGCTGAACGCCACAGCCTCTTTATGCAAGTGTGCTTTCCGTACAGTTAATCTTCACTAAAACGAACTTACAGTGGCGTCTGCAAAGACTCACTGCAGCTTTGCAGCCTTTAAAACGTGAAAAGGGGAAGCCAGTGTCTTTTTGAGCAGAAATGCAAATGTCCAAGTCTTCTGCAAAGCGAGCCATTTTCACTTCCCTGTCCCAGTGTTATGTTTTTTTTTTGTTGTTGTTGTTGCTGTGGTTTTTCATTTCCTGGAGTTTCCCTGCTGCTCCATAATTAGTTTCCATTATCTTTGGCTACAGGTGCGCTTTGTCAGGAATGTCACCTCATGGAGAGAGATGAAGCCCGGCTTCTACCATGGCCATGTAGCTTATCTGGACTTCTCAAAGTAAAGCCCTTCATGTCCTGTAATACCATTTAATATCCAGATTAACTACAAACAGTTAGCAGAGCAGATAAAGGAAGGTCATGTATTGATTTCTAACATGTGCTTTAGTGTTGATTAATAGCATTGTTGTCCTTATCTCCCCTGACACTATCATTTCTGTAATCACAGGTAATTATCCTAATGGTGTAAGTGTTCGTCACTGATTCTGTAGTGCAATAAACATTATTAGTTGGGTTAGAAATGTGGCAGCTCTGTGGTTTGATGTCTTTTGGAATTAGAAACTAGTATTCAAGTGTCAATGCAAATAAAATAAAAATACGTCAACCCCTTTCTTCTTTAAGGTATGGGGCGAAGAGGAAGCCGATGTACATAAATGTGGTGAGGGACCCCATTGAGCGCCTGGTGTCATACTACTACTTCTTACGTTTTGGAGACGACTACAGACCTGGTCTTCGACGAAGGAAACAAGGGGACAAAAAGGTCTTTATTTAGAGCTCACCAGCCCTCCTAAAATAAATCTTTTCTTTCAAGGCCCATTGTTTTGTCGGCACATAAATTTATGGTTAGCAAGTGTCTCTGTTGTCTTTTAGACCTTTGATGAGTGTGTGTCGTCAGCGGGGTCTGACTGTGCTCCTGAGAAACTCTGGCTGCAGATCCCCTTCTTCTGCGGCCACCACTCCGAGTGCTGGTGAGTGGGCTGCATCAGAAACTCAACACAATCACAGTAAATGTTTCAAATGAATTGTTTGCAATTTTCTGATTGCAAGAGCCACTTTTGTTTAATTATAACTTACACAATTAACAGCGTCCTAACAAGCTGCAGCAAGTTAAAGTTTAAGCGGGTGGCTGTTGATTTCAGCATCCTTTCAACATCATTCTCCCAAGATTTTGTGGAAGAAAAACATAATAATTGACGAAAAGCAAAATTGTTGTCATACTGCAGTTTGGCCAATGCTTTCTGCATCTTTTGATCTCCACATGGACTTTTTACCTGCATGCAACCAAAGCCAGCTCAGACGTGATAGGTCAGTACGACTCGCATAACAAACGGAAACCAGAACGCTTCCAATACCAAAATCTTGTCCCTTGCCTACAGATATCTGCATTCAGATATCTCTTTAAATAGATTAGCAAACCCTTGCTTGTTTCCAGCAACTTACAGAGCAACATTAGTTTAGTGTTGTGTTTCTGGCTGATGGCTGTCTCTTTTAGGTCTTTACCTACTCCTGGAGGAAATATCTCTCTCCGTAGCTGTTAAAAGCTCCAATAAGTTCACTAGCTAGTTGCTAATTGTGTTATTTTGTGCTGAGCAGGTGGTGTACTGTGGGATTTTAGAGCTTTTTCTCTGAAAACAGGCAGCTTGCAACCGAAAACAACACTGTAAGAGTGAATCAAAACAGTAAAGTTTTGGGGGACCGATAACAAAATCAGTAAGATATAACTCGCTATAAAACACCGTAAAGCAGAGGGGAGCTGGAAAAAGAGTGACTCCTTTTCCCTTTATCACATTGTTTTTACATTGTCATTTAATGCATTATTATAAAAATTACAAATACAGCTGCTTTAACTAAAACAAAAACTCTGGGAAGGCCCTCAACAATAATTAACTGTATCATCCTATGTGATTCTATAACTGTATAAACAAGATCAGTTTGATTGTGCTTGGTACAATCTTATTTAATGTAGACAACAAATCTACAAACTAGAAAATAACTGCAACGGAAAATATGCAATTCAAATATTCTTCTGAAAATCAAGATTAGATATTTACCCAAGCAAGAACCTCCAGCAGGGGTCGAGACTCCTATTTTTGTATTGGTCTTAAGTAATATTCTAATTTTCGGAGATCCTGAATTTGGGATTTTCATTAGTTGTCAGTTTTAATCATCACAATTAAATGAAATAAACATTTGAAATATATCAGTCTGTGTGTAATGAATGAATATAATATCCAAGTTTCACTTTTTGAATGGAATTACTGAAATAAATCAACTTTTTGATATATTCTCCGATGTGGTAGTCAGTTGTTGAAACAGAGTTATCATCATCAAGCAGGTCTGTTATACGTTATAAACGAATGTGTTGAAACAGAGTTGTAGTTTTATAAAGTTTTAAGGAAGCGCTGAATATTTAGCGCTATCTCCGCCATTGTCGTGTGGTTTCAGTGTTGTTAATGCTGTAGGTGAACCAATGTGAGATCCACAAGCTAAGCAATCTAAAAAGTGCAGGGGGGATGCAGCTTGCTAACCAGGCTAGTTAGCGCCACCGTCTCGTTCAAATATCGCCATGTGAGGTGCCTGGTTGCAAATATCATTATCAATTTTATTTATATAGCACACTTAAAACAACCAAGGTGCTACAGGTTAAAATACAACAACAAGACACTACTTACACAGTAAAAGTACAGCAATTATAATATACAGTATATGATATGTAGTGATATTAAAATTGCCAAGAATAATAATAATAACAGACTTCAAAGGAAATGCCAAAGAAAAGAGATGTGTTTTTAACAGTGATTTAAAACGTTGGAGAGTTGAACCAGTTCTGATCTGGACTGGCAGGTTGTTCCACAGGTTAGGGGCAGCTACACTAAAGTCTCGATCGCCTCTGGTTTTAAGTCTGATTACATCCAGGAGGAGGAGACTGGATCTCAGCACTCTAGCTGGAGTATGAACGTGAAGAACCTCTGTTAAGTACAATGGAGCCAATCCATTAAGGCATTTAAAAGTTAAAAGTAAGATTTTATAATCAGTCCTGTAATGAACAGGAAGCCAGGGGAGGGAGCGCAACACAGGTGTAATGTGGTCCCTCTTCTTTCCTGTCAGGAGGCGGGCAGCAGCATTTTGGACTAACTGCAGGCGCTGAATAGATGACTTGTCTAAGAGCACTAGGACGGCAGAGACTCCTGAGTCAACAGTAAAAATCAAGTCATTAAAAACTCTTAAAAGTGCTGTGACGGGGTTTGAAGCCGGACTGGAACTTTAAACATTATTATTAATTAAAAATGTTTGCAGCTGGGTAAAAACTACTATCTACTAACTTAGGTAAGAAAGACAGTTTAGAGATGGGCCTGAAGTTAGAAAGAACAGAGGAGTCGAGACTTTCCTTTTTTAGCAGGGGCTGTACGCGACAGCGTGTTTGAAGGCGGACGGAACATGACCAGAGACAAGACAGGTATTTATCAATGACAAAATACATGGTCCAATGAAGACAGGGAATGCTGTCTGAGGGACAATTTGTGGGCCGCAGATGATGGACCACCTCAGATATGGGCTCAAACTGATCTAGGACCGTAAGGCACATAGGACGAACAGAGGGATCATGGTCAGAGGATGTGGTTACAGAAGATCGAAGAGCAAAAATCTTCTCAACAAAGAATTTTAGGAAAGAGTCACCGAGGTCCAATGTAGGTGTAATAGGAGCAGAGTTGCAGGGATTTGTAATGGTGTTAAACAATCTTGATTTTTTTTAATGTTGCAAAAAATCAAGATTGCGGCGCCCAAAATGCCAAACATCAAGGCTTTAAATGAGTAGTGCACAAACCAATGGGTGACGTCATGGTGACTACGTCCACTTCTTTTCTATGTATTTACCTCATAGTTCAGCCAAAAAGCACATTTTCAAGCTTACCATGGAGCATTCAGCATCAGAAGCAAATCATTGAATTTTTCCTGCATGGATACTACGTTGGGGCACAAACAATAGAAACACAAACTGATTGATCTCAGATTTATTGAAAGTAGTTAATAATGTGTGCAGGAACGTAGGCAGTAGTTGGGCCCTGGAACAGGCCAAGTACAACCTGCTGAATGAGTACCTGCTGGTTGGAGTAACTGAGGAGCTGGAGGACTTCATCATGATCCTGGAGGCAGCACTGCCACGCTTCTTCAAGGGAGCCACAGAGCTTTTCAGAACAGGTACACACAACAAACGCCGCCTCCTTTTTTCCAGAGGGTCCAACTGCAACTTCCATTGCAGACCTCCTCTGTCAGGCCGGTCAGGACAGGAAATACACGCAAAAAATACAACATTAAAGCGTGCGATTTTACAGGAAACGCAGTCAAAAATTATAATATTTAATCATGTAGACACTTATAGGGGAAGGGATTTTGTCGTTGATTTATATTTAATTATTTAGTCAACATTTTAACAGGAAACTAGCAGGCTAATTCCTTTAATATAGCATATTGATTTGAGCCTATTCTACTTAACACATTTACTTGCCAGTGTAGCAACAAAGCCCACTGTATATCGCTTCAATCATTCTAGTAGTAACAGTATCTTTTTTACAGGCACTATTTATTTACCCCAGATGTGTGTGATACTGCAACAAAGTTTAAGTTTCAAAAGCCTGAAACAGACTACTGCTCAGGGAGAGACCGCAAATCCGCCCTTTATGGTATCATATTAATTATTAATCCTGTCGTAATGACGTTCATGCGGTGCGCAGCATAGTTCCTTTGGAAAACGTGTTTATTTTAGCCTGTTTATTGTATTAATGTAAATAATTATTTCAATGAAAATACATATATGATTAAAAATAATGGCTGTAGGTAAATGAATTACTGACCCCCACAGATGCATGATTTTACTGCTTCCAGAAGAGCTCAGACCCTCCTTATGGACCGTAACTAGAACCCTGCTGGATCAAATGGACTACAGCTTGTGGACAATCAAACTGTAAATTCCCTAAACATGAACAAAACAGCTGATTCAAACTGTCAACTCGTTATGAATCCTGAAGCTGCTTCAATCAGCTGTGAAGCAGGGAGAGATTAAATCATGCAGGACAGGCGGTAACTTTCTCCAGGAGAGGGTTGGGAAACACTGTCGTAGTAACGCTACATAAACTTCAATTCAACTAAGATGAATTCATAGAGCCAGCAAAGTCTTGTCCTGTGTAAGGGCCCTGGTCCACCAAAGCGTTTTTTTCTGACGCCAGCGTCTTTTTTCACTTCATTCCAGTGGGAGCGCCGCGTTTTTACAAGCTGGTAAAAACGGCAGCAGCGTTTTTTTACAGACGCCGAGAGTTGAAAAATGTTAAACTTTGGGGAAAAACGCTGCGCTCGTCACTGTCACTTTTTCCCCAGCCGTCCAATCACAGTGCAGGAGGGGCGGGACAAACACCACACCGTAGCAACAGTTACTATCCTGGAACCGGGCCTCGTCCACTTGGACCAAATGGTGGTACTCGCCGAGATGTTTCCGCGCCCACAAAATCATAAACCCACATACGGCCAGTCCGTCCTCTCTCCCTGTCTGCTTCAGCCTCCTCTTCGTACAGAGCAAGAGCCAGAGCAAGTACTCTACTCTGTGTTGACATTTTTACATCCAGTAACGTTAGGTAGAATTACTTGCAACCACGGATTTAATGTATCATAGCAACCTAAGCAGGAGGAAAAACCGCTGCGCCTCAAACGCACGCTAGCGCTCCCTGCTGGGCGTTTACAGAAGAGCAGCTGGCGTTTTCAGCTGGCAAAAAACGCTTTGGTGGACACAAGGCCTAAGTGTGAAAAAGCTATACCGAACAGTCTAAACGATATAGATCTTTATTTTATCTTCTTTTGGACAAATAACTAACCTGAGCATCATAGTCAACATAAGACAAACGCAGACCTGGGCCCTTGCTTCACAAATGCTTCACAAAAAAAGTTTAATAAAGCCGAACACACAGTAGCTTCATACAGTCTGAGTAGCTTACATTATCCAAAGGAAATAAAGCGAATCCTACTACTTCAGGAGCTAACGCTAGCCACCGTTGGTGTAGCCTAATGTTACCTATGTAGAACGACAAATAACCTAACTTACACGCATGTAACATTCTGTAATTTGTGTGATTTAGATGTACAATATTGACAGCGGTAGCTATTTTGACGGCGAACATATACCTAGAGCAACGCATTCAGACTTTACTCAACGTTTGGGAAAATGCTAAGTCGCCTGCCGTTGTCGCGATGTGTAGAGTAGCAAAACAACCAGGAATGCATCACGTTACGCCCTGTGGGGGACCGACAGTTTATTTATGGTTATTTCCTGTCCTGACAGTGGAGGTCTGCAGTTGGACCCCTCTCCCTTTTTTTGAGGTGTTCATTAGTGAGTTCTGCTGGTAGCGAAATCATCATTCAAGTGAAGAATTTATGTTACTAAGCTTTTTTTGCTCATTAATCTGTAGTAACCCTGCGTTGTCTAGACTGACGCTCATTAAACGTTCCTGTGTTTCTCCAGGAAAGAAGTCCCATCTGCGAAAGACCACCGAAAAGAAGCCTCCAACCAAAGAGACAATAGCCAAGCTGCAGCAGTCTGACATCTGGAAAATCGAAAATGAGTTTTACGAGTTTGCACTGGAACAGTTTCAGTTTGTGCGTGCCCACGCAGTCAGGGAAAAGGATGGAGAACTTTATGTCCTGGCTCAGAGCTTCTTCTATGAAAAGATCTACCCCAAAGTGAGCTAGAGATGTAGCCAAGAGTGACTAGGGCTGCACAGGGACTTTACAAGGCCTCAATTGGAAGTCATTTACACTGAGACGCACACGTTCATTGAGTGATGCTGGTGAAAGCTCAAGTGCTTTTTCTGGGATTTAGATTTTGACACTGTTGCAGTTACAGAAAATCCCTTTCAGGCAGTACAGTGGAATTTCTACAAGGAATGTGTGTTTGCTGGTGCAGCTGTTGAGAAAACCTAACATGGATGAACAGTCAAGTCTGAACGGTGAGAAAGAATCCGAGCCCAGAGCTGGGTGAAATAGTTACTGAATGTGATGCATCAAAACCCAAACACAAGCAGCCTTTGATTTATGACGTTCTGGTTTGTTTTTTTTGGGGGGGGGGGGGGGCAAGTTCGACAAGTTTAAAACCTTATTAAAAAGAGTTTTTCTGTCCCCTGACACATTTGAAAATGAAATGAGCTCAGACAGCTTGTTAAGCTCCGCGTTGCATTACTTTCTTTTTTTTTTCCCATACTACGTTTTAGCTGCACAAACTCTTTTTTAAAAACTGATAAAACTGTTACAAACACACAAATCTCGAGCTGCATCTGTACATACTGTAATAACATGCCCTGAACATGTTTTTGGACCAAACAGTAGAAAAAGATTGGACCATTGCATCATTGGTGCGTGACTAACAAATGTTTTTATGTTATGTTTTTTTTTTTATCCCACTGAGATGTTCTCAATGTTTACACTTTTTTTTTAATTTTTTTAGAATTCTACCACAGACATAGTGACGTGCGTGTGATTATGTGAAAAAGAACAGAAAGTTTTGACTTCAGGGATCACCAGAGCTTTGACTTGGTCGCAGAGTCATTTCCAGCAGAAAGAGAATGGGCCAGAGGTCAAACTGATAGTGCCTTTATTACAAAGTTCATTTCCCTGTGATCCCACAGTCATGTTTCCTCTTTTTTTACGTGTAATCTTTATGAACTGCAGATCCTGTTTCTCATCTGTTTCACACTTACCCCATTAACAGCCTAAGCATAAACAAGTAACCGCAAATTTCTTGGCACATTTTATTCTTACTGTATTCTTTACTGCGAGTTGTTGATTGTGTCTAATGTGTGTGTTGTGGTCTATTGATGTCTTGCACTAGTGAGGCAGTTTTAATGGCACCACTGTAGAATTTTGAAGTAGCTTTGGTTTTTAAAGGGAATTGCACTTGCCTAAATTTTGGGAGACTTTTAGAGTATAGACCAAGCACCGACTGTGTATGACGACGATGTGTATGAAAATCCCTGGTTTCCAAATTTCCCATAGTGCAACTTGATAGCATCTTTTGTTAGACCCTCCCTGCCTGGAAGGTGGCGTTTACGACACAATTGTTCAGCATGGGTATTATTATTCATGTCCAAACACCATGCTGTCATTGTAGATGACTATCACTTAATTATAAGAAATTTCCGGATGAGACTGATAAGGATTTGACATTAATATAACATCATACCATATGTTCTTTTATCAAAGATTTTGAGCAATATTGTCCGTCCCTCAAAATGTTATCAGGCAGAAACCTTTCAAAACAATCTCATCTTTTTATGGACAGCAGACCTGCGAGCTTCTAGATAACTCAATTTAATTTCTTTATCAATTTGGTTACTGACGTTTGAATGCAGTTGTAGTACTGTATGGTTGATCCCACACTAGCAGCTTTGAGAGTTTGTACTGAGACAGAGTGGTGCTTACTAGCATGCTCCCATTAGTGTACTATAGTAACACAATGTCAATGCTAAAATTCTGTTGTGTGTCATTCAAACATCTTACTCAGAAGCACAACTGTCAATATCATGGTGCTAGAGAAAAAGTCAGGGGATCACGATATCATTAGACTCTGTCCTTTGGGCACCGTGAAGATCTGTATTCGTTCGTTCAGTTTCATCTAACAGGTTTTGGATTGTTGGATGGAAGGATTAGTATTTCAGTCTGGTTAAAAGGCATGTCTTTTTCTTTTTTTTATGTTTTATTGCATCAATCAAAAAATGAAGAGATTTCAGGCTTGGCGAAACAGGTGGGACAACCAATCAATCTCAATATCCCTAAAGACCCCTCACAAAAACATGGTTCCTGCCTACAGCCTAAAAAGAATAACCAAAGTAGAAGCAGCAAAGCGCAAACCATCCTGACTTTTAAAATGGAACACCCTGGATCCTACATTTCCCATTATGCAACTCAATTGCATCTGTGATTTGCCAGGTAAATGCAGAAACTAAGGATAATTTTCATAATTCATTCATTTGCTGATTCTTGTCTCAATTAATCATTCGGTCTAACAAACAAACACGAAAATAGTGGGAAAAGCCTCTCACAGAGCCCAAGATGACCTTTTCAAAATCCTTGTTTAGTCTGAAGAACAGTCTAAAATCGGTTATCTTTATCTGTAACAAGTTTTTTTTTCTTTCAGTCTAAAAGATATTTACTTTCCAGTTTTATAAAATGAAACGCAAATAAGCCCAGCGTTTGAGTAGCTGGGTCCAAAGAATGTTTGCAATTAATTGATTGATTGTAATGCAGGCTTTCTATTAAAATATGTCCAAATGGAAATTACTCCATGAGTAATTTTTTCAGACTTAACGAAGCACTTCCAAAACTGTTTTCACAAACTGAGTAGCACAGTGACCGATATATTGACTTTGATTTTTTAAAATGAGTTCCCCTTTAGTACTCACATTAATTTTTCTGTTAATATTAGACTACTTTTTTTTGGATTATTATAGTTTTTAAAGTTATGTCACAATAGGAGGCTTTATTTCACCATTTCTTGCTCCCTTGCAGGGATGTACACGAGCCAGTCACTCTTGACTCCATTTCTCGTCTTTTGGCTCCATAATTACAGAATAATTGCCTCGCTATATCTTACTCAACAGGGAGTACTTAACCACTGAAACCGTGAAATAACAGACTGGGACGGGATGATCTGCTGAAGTCAGCTGTATTACCAACTCTTCCCTCCTCTCTGATGTGAGAATAGACAGGAGGGAGGGAGAGTGTCTGCAGGGAGAAGCACTAGCACGCTCCAGTTCTTGTGTCTACACAGAGACGAGCACAAAGGCCCCAACCCATATTTGACGCTCTGTGGCCATGGACACAAGGAGAGGCTGCCCGTCTGAGAAAATAGAACTCAATTAACAGTTTAGCTGCAGGCATATTGGAACATTGTTTCATTAACGAGATGAATACAGTCTGATAATTACTTCATCTCAATTAGAGGAAAAAAAGGCCACACACTGTATTGATTGTGGCTGATGAGCTTGAAGGTTAATTAGGAACACAATATTTCAAAAGTCTATCCTTTGTTGTTGTGACAGTTGTGGGAACTGTTTGTTGGTGGCTTTTTGCTTTTGTGCAGCCCAGGTCTTCCCACTTGATTTTTATCTATTCAGCAAAAGGTTTTTCAGCAAAATAATCTTCAGTCCTACGCCTGCGTTTGAAGTGGACCGTTTTGGCACTAGTTTCTGTCTCGCTGTTCTTTTCTCAGCCACCAGAGGGAGCCGTGGTCCTTCCGAAAGCCTCCAGAAAGCCGCATGGGAGCTTGGACTGACTGAAACGGTTCACCAAGCCCCCATTAATGCACCTGTGCAAAGCCAAATGGAACAAACTAATAGTGCATTACCATTAACTATACAAATTACACCATTAGGCACACTTGGCTCTCAGGCCTTGTGATAGCTATAAATAGTTTTACTTGGTCTTGGACAATTTGTGCTGTACTTGCGTAATGACAGCACTCAAATTAATTCAGTGTGTGCAAATGGGGTACCCATATTGCTGCATGTTGTGAAAGGGGACATTTGGGGCTTTTTAATGATGTACCTTTCCCTCTAGAACCACCTTTGTAAGAGGAATTGATGAGCGAGGCCAGCAGCCATAAGTAAAATCAGTAAAATGTCTCTGTTACAACCCATCCAGAGCATTTGATCCTGTTACTGCTGAAGCTGTGCAGAGTAATGACCTCTTTTAGTCAATGAAAGTTGGCTGGACTACTAGAAATGGCCTTCTGGATTGGTTTTGAACCCTTTTTTCAGCAGACCATTGGAGACCCAGCACAGTTTTTGCAGCTAGCTGACCTCAAAGTGGTTTCACTACTGCTCCATAAAACAAACAGAGCAGAGCATCGGCAGCTTGACTGCCCCTCACTGGGACTGTGGACAGGACCTCAAAGCACTTGGCCAAAGGGGACCATTATGTGTACTACTTTTTCGCTGTGTTTTATGTAAATGCACCATGCTGAAATGGAAGGTAAAATTAAGCCAGCATGTCAGAGGCACTGGGCCAAGAAAACTTTAGTGTCCCTCATATTCCTATTTTACTGGAGCCTGGTGCAGATGATAGACTGCAGTTGATGGAGTGGGGGGGGCGACGATGGAAGCCATCACCATCATAAAGCATTGCCAGATTCATCCATTAATGGTTTCATGCCTTCTAGCCTGTTACACAGTCTAAAGCCATGCTAGCAGCTCTGGGGGGTGTACTTGTAGCCCTTGTTTGTGCCTCTCATGTATTAGCGTCACATTCATGTCACATAGCGAATCATCCATTTCCCTAAGAGATAAACACCTGGTGATGTTTGAAAGACATCATAGTGGAAAATGCTAACATGCTGATGTTTAGCAGATATAACGTTTACCATGTTCACCATCTTTGTTTAGTGTGCTAACATTGGATAATTAGCACTGAACGCTGCTAGTGCTGAGGCTGATGGGAATGTCAGTAGTTAAGCAGGCATTTGGTAATAACCAAGGTACTGGTTAAATCAGGGAATCACCAAAGTTATTACATGTCATCCTGAGGGGGACATGAATGTCTGTACCAAATTTCATGGCAATTAATCTAATGGCTGACGAGACATTTCACTCGAAACAGATCGACATCGCTATCCCAAGAGCCATGCCGCAGGTAAAGTGCTGCCACAGACAGCACTTTACCTGAGCAGTAATCCATGGGTACATACTGCTGGCCAAACGATCACAGAAAGACTATAGTGCTACAACTCTTTTTATGGATGCAGGCTTATCAATTAAAAAGAATATGTATGTGAAGATCACAGCATCACACATCATTTACATGTAGGAGTACACGATGCAATACATAATGGGCAATATGAGCCTGTGAGCACAACAGGGAGGTTGACCCTGTACAGGAAACTCTTTGATACTCTTAATTAGATTGCTGTATTGTAGTTTGACCTTGGTGGAAGACACTACACTACTCTGTCTCTCCCTCCCTCTCTCTCTGTCTTTCTCTCGCTCTTGGTTGAGCTGGCAGGCTGAGAGCACATAGTGGTGCATGGGCATTTTCTCCTGGAGGGTAGGAGAGAAATGCAATCAGCAATTCAATCGTGGCCATTGTGTAGCAGTGCTGATGAGCTTTGCAGAGTAGATAATGGATTAAATTATTTATCCCCCCCCTCCTCCTCCTCCTCCTCAGTGCTTATTGTTGCCTCCTCTTTGTGCAGCTACAGCGGTACACAGACGTAGGTTGAAGGCCTAGATCACTTGCTGCCTTTCATAGATCTAATTTTTCTAATTAGCGCTTGAATGCAGAATGTTCTCTCCCCCTTTACCCCCTGCCTCCGCCGCAGAGTTCATTGTCAGATACGTTCCATGAGGTGAGCATGTGAACCTATCAGCATCCAATTCTATGACAGAGAATACCGCTGTACCACCACATCACCATCACTCCTCGCTGTACTTCTCTTATGAAACGCTAAATGATCTCGATAATAACCCAATCAAGGACAGTTTCTTGAACTGAGTGCTATTAGACTGCAGCAGCTGTGCGGAGGACTGGCTGATCTAGGATCCGGAGCACTGTGACTAAATGTCACTCCTCTTAAGTGTTTTCAATTATGTAGAGACCATATGGAGGAAATAAGAAAGCTGCTGGATCCAGATTATCTACAAATTGAAATTTGGACAATCCATACGTGATATTGATTATGAAGGCCATCAGCCAGGAGCTCAGTATATAATTTGACTGAGATCTGTGATGCACTAGTTGCATTAATGTTGCTACAGCAGCTGTCAACATCATTATCAGTAGTTCTGGAACTACTGTAATGTGCTACTGATAGTTTCAGGTTTGACCAAAAATTGTCTGCATCAATCTTAAATAAATCAGAAGCCAAGAGGAAGTAGAAACCAAATTATGAGCCATCTGCTATAGACATTATGAAGTATGAACAGAAAAGAAAGATAGAATTAAATACATCACTGCGTTTTAAAATACAAGCACCCAGAAGCTGAAACAAGTGAGACGTTTCAGTTAGTAGTTAAAGACAAACATAAGAAATGTAACTTAATTCCAACTAACCCCCTCAATACGAAGCCCCAAAACCAACAAAAAGCAGTTAAAGGTTATCAGATCATCAATAAATAACACTGTAGAGAAGCATGCACCATATACTTTTGTCAGTTGGTTAAAAAATAAAAAGCAAAAAGCTTGTTAAAGATAAATAGAAGTATATATGCATGACATAAAGCTGTAATTTAAGTTGTATACAGATTTTAATTATAGGGTAAATATAGAATATTACCAGCCTTACCCTTTAAGGTGTGTTTATAATCACTCCAATATGTCTACTAAGAGTTAATAAGTAGTTAAATAAAAGTCTTTGCAGGATATGTGTGAGCCAGGAGGACACAAAGAGAACCAGGAGAGATGGCGACACAAAGCATTCTTAAAACAAGACAGTGTCATCAGAGGATGGTAATACGTTTAAATCACTTTTATTCCTGTCTAAGTTTAGGTAAAACTATTGGAGACTATGTAATGCTAATAGTAGTAGTATCAGTACAAGTAGAAGTACAGCCCCTTGAATACATCCATGCATATGCATTTGTCTCAAAAAGAAGCAAATTCATCTTTCCACTGTTGATATCAGACCTGTGTGGCAGAGCTCGTTTCTCTTCCCTAACAGTTAATACAGGCCCATTTTAGAGTGTTGACAGATGATGCAACGGTCACGTCCAAAAAAAGAAAAACAAAGTGCCACCAGTGTTTCACATGCAGTCCGGAGTGATGCAGACTCTGTGTCTACAAGCACTCCCTATTATTCTTACTGTGGCCGGTGGAGGCTTGCATGTACTTTAGGTTCCAGAGCAATGTGGCCTGCTTGTGTTACATACTTTTGTGGGCCGCCTCCCTGACAACTGGCAACAAAGGATCCATTGAGCAGAGGCAGCAACGAGGGGCTTTGATGGGTAATCTGCATGCGTTTGTAGAGGGAAACTGGAGCTGGGTTAAAGGAAACAGGTGCAACTAATTACAATATCCCCAGTCCTCTTCTCCTCTGGATTTCCTCCTGCTCTCTCTCCTTCTTTCATTTTCTTTATCGTCCTTGTTTTCCTTATTGCGAAATCTTTTGCAGGGGTAAAATTCCCTAATGAGACTTACCATACACACACACACACACACACCACAGTGCAATAACACAGAGCGTGCAGCTTCATTCAATTCTTCCTCACAGGTCAGACATCAAAGAGGTGAGGTGAAATCTACGAGGGAAGTAACAGGAAGACTTCTTAATTTAATACTTCACACCGCACATGCTATGACTTTGTTCTTTGCACGTCATCAGGATGCTATCCAACCTCTGATAAACTGAAAGCAGGATGATATACTCCTCTGTACAATATGGTCTCTCTTTGTCACAGTGGATGTATTCTGTGTGAAGAACTGTGTGCTTGCAGGCACAATCTACAGTGCAAAATAATGGAAATTTGAGAGGTTTCTAAAGCCCCTGGCACTAAGCATTACCTCTACAGTAGATGTGATTTCCAAGTATCAGGCTGTATTTCTGAGTCTAGCACAGTGCTCTAATACATGAGAGGTCATTCTGTGTAGACACAGCAGATATAAATTTAAAACATGATCCATGGTCGACCCTTCTGCTTCCAAATGTCTCCTTTCCGCTTTTTCCCTCAGAGCTCGAGTCCAGCAGAGGCGATTGGCCAAATCCATACAGATAAATCATAAAAATAAGCTGCTCAATACATAATACATTATGTGTTTGGCTCGTCTGTGGCATTGCAAAATCATAAGCAGATTTTTTATAGAGTTACAGGCTGATCTTAAATTTGGCAGCATGTACAGTAGGAGGGATTTCCATGTTGATAATTGACCCTGATGTGAAACTGACATAAACTGACAATTCACTAGATAGCTAAGTAACTAACTAGGCAAGGCAGGTCTGTCAAGTTCTGGATTCCTCCACATGCAGAAGCAGTGTACGTGTGGCTGTAGTAAGAGCAATGCCTGGCATTTAAGCTGCAAATGTTAGCATGTCAAGCTAACTAGCTTAGTACCTATAATAGTTACGTTAACCTAGCATTATAACCAACTTGCTGCATATCATTAGATTACATTAAATTATTTTAGGTGGTTAAAGATTAATCTTTGATCCACTGTGTAGTATTTACAACTACTACCTTGGTCTATCCTGCAGTACAAAAACAATGCTGTTTCTTTATTTCACCTCTTCCATGTGGATAAGCTGACTTTTTCCATGCTTACAGCTTTAGCCTCGGTCGTTAAGCACAATTTCATCTAGACCCTTTCAAAGGTTTTCTTTCAAATAAAGCTAGTAATATGTTGCTAGTTACCCAGCTAGCCACAATAAATATGGTAATTATGGTGCATTCCAGTTATAGTTGGTAGTCAGAATTTCCCAGTCAGAAACTTCAACTGGAGCGCCCCTTTAAATCACGAGAACCTCACCAACTAAAATCTGTGTATCAACAGTTAATGGAAGCTGTAGCCTAGTTTCTACTAAAGTAAATTTTTAAAAAATCTCACATTTGATACATTTTTTGTCTATTAATATACAGAAACTCACACACGTTTCATGTTCTATTGATTATTTAATTTAAATTTTTAATATTTATTTTTTTAACACACACACACACTTTTACTTAATGTACTTTATTTTTAATATAAATTTTTTATTGTTTTTTTATAGTGATTAATGAACTGTATAAAATGAATTGTTCTTTTTTAATTTATTTGGAGCTTTGGCAATATTGTTGTTTTACATTCATGCCAATAAAGCTAGATTGAATTGAATTAAATGGAGCGCGGCATTAAAATCTGTTGGGTTTCTGGAACACGATCAACTTGGGGTGTGATGTCATTCCCAGCTCTGATGTCTGAGGTAAACGGAACGCGCCATTACAGCCGGTGTTCTGACGATATATGCTACTTACCGAAATGTTCTACCTCCCAGATCTACACATGCGCATGACCTACAGTCTTGGTACCTACTTCCACACCCATAAACCCCTGAACAACCCCCCCCCCCCCCCCCCCCCCCCCCCCCCCCCCCCCCCCCCCGAACAATATCTTAAAAAATAGTTGATAATGAATGATATCTAAAAAAAAAAGTTTTTTTCATTGGTCCTTTTGAACGGTAAGCATGTAAATTAGCTAACTCATTGTGCACACTGTATGTTGTGGTTAGGTTAAGGGAATCGGAGTTAGGGTCTGTGTGAATCAATAGACTCTGTTATCGATTTGATCGATTTGCGCTATGGTTGCATTTTTTAATAAGGCAGCATAAATCGTCAGAGCACCAGCAAAAGCGACTGCTGCCGACAGGAACTGAGAAGCCTGTTTCGTGAAATCAGGGGTTCGTTGTTTCAAAAGTCACAAAGAATTCTGAGCTGTTAATCTGCCAATATTATAATTTTAAAGCGCATATGTGCTGACAGATGTAGAAACCGTGATCTTTTGAGATAAAATTAATAATATGTACAGTGAACATAATATAAAAGTGAGACTTATAGGCATTAATATAATCAACATGACTCTATGCCAGTGCAGATGAAAAAGGACTCAGAGACGTTGTTTTACTCTGTAGTCTATCTGACATAAAAGCTGGAGCGGGCTGCTAATTGATGCCCTTAGATCTCCATCTTTTGTTCTACTTTATCTCGTATGTCTAGTCCTTGAGCTCTCCTTTATATCACTGCACAATCAAAATATGGAGTGATTAATTTGCAGCTCTGTGTCATGTGGTTTCATTTGCCGCAAATACAGTCAAAGACATTCAATAAAACAAAGTGCTAAACTTATGGTTTCTCTTGTGTGTCCCCTCAGTGAGTCATTATAATCTTAGCGGATACAGAATGGTGACTCCCCAAAGAAAAAAGCAGTTATTTAATTATACAGATCCATTCAGTTCATGATGAGTGAGTCACATTAAGACAATTCAAAGCCTGCTATCTTGCAACAACACATTCCAAAGTCTGTGCTTCATGCAGGGTGCAATATCTTCTCCTGCACTGCCACACCTCCAGTGCAGATTAGCTCCATCTATGTGTGTGCAAGGGAGGAAAGGAAAACAATCTTGCACTAACAAAACCATTATTAGTTCATTATGAATTAGAGAGCCACATCTGCAACTAATACATGGCCAGGTGGGATTTGTAAAGAGAGTACAGTGCAGAGTTTGTTCCACTAATGCATTATAAACACTGCGAGAACATGTGGCCTTTGAGGTTATAGTTACACTGAATATGGAACTTGGTGTTGCTCAGATATAATGTTTCTCATATGGGTCAACATTTTTTTTAATTAAACAATCTGGGATGAAACGAAGCGGTGCCCTTGCATTTGCTCGCTATAATTTCGGTGCTTTAGTCTCACTCTGTCCTCTTTTTATGGACTTGAATGGTCCCTTTCGCTGTGTGCTTTTTGTGTCAGACTGTCCATTTGTGAATGGATAGCACATTAATCAAATCCAGTTATGAAGACACAAGAATGACCACAGCTCCTGATGAAGAAAATGAAAAATATGTCTATAAAGCAATCAGGAGCCCATTCATTGCAACTAGAATGAAGACACAAGCAGTTTATTTAGTCTCAACACTCATCTAAATTCTATTTAGCTCTTAGTTGTCCTGTCAGCTAAGAAGGTGGGTAAAAGGCACTTTTCCCAGGCTGCTCAACCAGATTTTGGCTTGAAAGAGAAGCACCGCAATGAGAGAAAAGGGACATCAAAATTGGCCTCTTGTCATCAGGCCCCGGTATGATCCCCATTTGCCTTTCTCCGAGCAATCCGTCAGCAAGCCTTGATCAAAAAGGGATACGTCTTCAAGCATTCCCCCTTTCCAAGAGATGAGTGTCCCTCACTGTCCCACTGCAATCACTTCCTGTGGGCCAGGAAGCCCCAAACAAAGGCCTGCCTCTTTCTCCCGGCCAGCATGAGTGCAGAAAAAGAAATACAACACATATTTATGAGATTATCTGGCATCTCCTGTTTCATTATAATGAAAGAAAGAATTGTTTCAGCCCAACAGAGTTGAAACATGTGACACCAGGAAATGGTTTGGTGCGGTTACTCTCTTGTCTGAGAGGAGGAGGGTATTTTTCTGGCAAGAGGGCTATGTGATGATGCTATTCCAAAACTGGTTGGACAGTTTGGAAGAAGCAGGGGAAAAGACAACATGTTGTTTAGCAAACTTACCAAAGAAGCAATGTAGATGGACGTATATCCCACAAATAAGAATAATAATGCAATTATCTTATTGCCCTTATTCACTCAAATTTTAAAACACATAAAGTATATTTTTCATGAGTACAGTGAACTTTTACCAAGGCAGCAATAGCCTAAAAGTAAGAGAAGTAGGTTTGTGTGGCGTCATCTCTGTGTTCCCAGGGTCTTCTCTTAACATAAATTAACAGTGAGAAATTGTTTTGGACTAACTTTGCAGTTCAAATTTAAACAGAACTTAAAGGAGATGGATTTTTCAATGGTAAAAATCTATTCAGCCACTGTGGAGCAATGTCAAAAAAGTCAAGAAAACTATCTTGCCTACACATTTGAGTGCCTCGGTTTCAAGGAGCATAACGTCAGCAAGCTGTGGTGGGTGATTTAAACATAATGACACGAGGGAAACACACGTTGAACATTTGATCAAGGGAAAAGGCATTACTGAGAACATAAAACCCTTTGAAAGGTCTTTTCATTGTGTCATATCAAGAGGCTATTGAGCTGGGGAACATAGGACCCTGGGAGCATACAACACTGGGAACATAGATATGTCCCTGGTTTGTATCTATTGGACTCTCCACACCAGCTGGGAAAATCTCAGTGCTGAAAAGGAATGAATAATGTTTTCGCCTCCAAAAACAACCTCTTTGCTCCCATTTGTTCCGCTAATGCTGCTCAAAGGCCAAAAGCTAGATGTCTGCGGCTGCAAGAGCAAGAAAAGAACATGCATGCTTAGCAAAATCTTTCCCATGATAAATAAAGGTAAAACATCAACAGCCACAGGGACAGTTGCCCTGCCTGTGACACAGTACTCAGTTTCGGTGGGATTATCTGAGGCAAAAACCAAGAGCTACAGGGAGAAAATGAAATGCCCTTATTTCAACTTTACATATGGAGACAGCTGATTTGAAGTTTAGTAGGTGAGCATCTACAGTATGTGTTCATGGTCATCCATTCACTTTATACTCGAGGCAAAAATAGCCAGCTGCAAGCTAGGAAGTTGGTTTATGGCTAGCGGTGCCTTGTTCGGTATGCTGGCAGCATGTTGGTGTCCATGAAGTCCGATAACCTAGTTCATAGACATTAACAAGCTCAGTTTGAGTGGCAACTGCATATACACAAAAAGTCTGATTTCAAAATATTTTCCACCAATAACAAACATGTCATGCCAGAGTTTTTTGTAATATTGCCAGTACAGATGGGGTAAATGTGATGATGTAAAACGAGTTAAAGCTGCAGCACATATTTTCAATATGTGTTTTGAGAGGAGAAATGAGCTGACCTATGGGGTGGCTCCATTTGGTGTGCTGAGGTAATGTTTATTTTCTATAATCAAAAGCTTTCACTAAATGCTATTCATTAAGAGTCTCATAGTATAATTCCTTTTGTGACTCTAACGTGGCAGACATAAGGTTTCCTTATGTCCACTGAACACGCATAGAAGTGGTTATTCAGCTCAGAAAAAAATGAACTGGACATATTATATTAAAGACTTACAGTAAATACAGAGCTGTGCTTTAAACTTCAGAATGAAGTTGGAATTACAGGGGGAAACAGCCATCCTGGCTCTATCTAATCTAAAGTAACAACATCTGACTACCAACACCAAACTTTTTGGCTGGGAGCAGTCACTTCCTGGAGTCTGGATGCCAAGAAGTTACTGCTTCCAGAAGAAATAGTACGGCACATAACCTCTCGTAATACCACAACTTGTTGTTTTTCATACGGATTAAACAAGCAAGACAAAACCTCTTAATTATTGAGCTTCAGACGTTGTGGTTTTTTTTTTGGACAGTCAGGCTAGCTGTTTCCGCTTAATTTCAATTTGGTGCTAAGCTAAGCTAACTGGCTGCTGGCTAGGGTGACCAGACGTCTTGAAATATTTGGGACAGTCCTGATTTACGAGCAGTTGTCCCGACTCCTGTCCTGTTAGTCCTGAAAATTGGACTAAACATTTTGATTATAGCCTATAAAACATAAATACTGATTGTTGTGGTTCTCAGGCTCCAGCAGGGGCTGCAGGGTATCTGTACATTGTGTAAACAGTGTTGTTACAGCCACAAAGTAACATGCGTCCTCTTCCCCCCCTTTTTTGTTCCTAGTGAAGATAATGATAGTGGAAGTTAGTAGACTGTAGGATCTGACACGCGTGTTGTGCAGACAGATGTGACAGGCGCCGCACTAATGAAATGAATAAATTTTATAAATTGCTACCAATTGACTGAGCTATCCAGGCTTCTATTTCTACATGAAAGTGGTATCAATCTTTTCATCTAACTCTTGACAAGAAATTTTATAAAGTATTTTCTTAAAATGTAGAACTATTCCTTTAACATACAAACATACTGTATGATCATCATATAAATGATGCACTTCTAGCAATTAAACTTGCCAACAACAGGATATCAAGTAGTTAAAGACAACTCCACCTCCACCAGCCCCAATATTAAAATACTGCTTGCATGTTAATTCATGGGCTATAATAATCTGGGTTATTTATAAAGGTATGACTCTCTGAAAGGGACTTTTGATACTTAGGTACATTTACGTTGTTAACTTTTGCTTAAGCAAAAGATCTGAGTACTTCTTCCACCACTAGTCACAGAGGCTCCAAGAGGAGCACATACCAAATCCTAATAACGCGTTGTGCGGCCCTACATGTCAAACAAGCTGATCCAATTTCAACAATCTATACTCTGATCCTGCTGTGACTCCCAAATGGATTGACAGATGTTATACATGGACTAATGCAACATATTTCTGATGCTGTAGAATGTTTGTTTTTACCACAGTAATGTGTGTAAACACAGAGATAAATAGGCTTATACTATAAATTATAAAGAAAAAGTGCTTATTTTTCCTCCAGTTAATAACCTGTAATTTACATAACCACACACATTATCGACGGGCATTTAAGTCCAGCATAACCACTTCATCCTTAAGGACTCTCAGAAATATCGTCTAATGCATGAATGTCATTTTCTTTTATGTTATGTTATTTCAAGTTTCTGCCTTTTAATTGCAAGTCAGACATTAGTTTTGGTAGTTTTAATTTATACAAATCTGTCTGGTTCTCCATGTAGAGGGAGGGTTGTTTTCTTACTTTACATCAATTTCTGCACATGTGTGTGTTTGTGTGCATGTTTGTGTCCAACTCAAACATCTTGGGGACAAATCTAAGTGTGTTTGTATGTTTTTCTTCCACTCATTGATTTTTCTTAGAAGCATTAATCTTGCCTCACTTATCCCCATCACAAATCACACAGAAAATAGAATACTCTTTCAATCACTCTTTTCAGACTAATTGCACTTTCTGACACATCGTCTGATTTTCCTGCAAATCCAATGGAGCGTTCTATTTTGATGTGACGCAAAAAATGACAGTCTAAGGTCCCCAGAGAATGTTTTCCCTCCATCTGAGGAAATAGGTGGAAGGGTGAATGTACAGTGTTATCTGGTTTTCATCATAAGCAACCTAAGCGGCTATAAATGAGGCAGGGCAGTAGAGCTTTGCAATGGTAAATAGGGTGTCTGATTGAAAGATTGGCCCACCTGGCCGTGACTGTCAGGAGGCCTCATCCGAACGCAGGCAACCACAAAGCTCAGCCAGCGTACCTCCAGCACCCACTTCCAACTCTGTGCCGCCCAAATAGCATGGGACAGGACCCGTGTCTGAGGAGATTGCTTTCGGAGCGTTGTGACTGGACCTTGATAGAGGAACACTTATCTCTGGGTAATTACCCTCTGTGCACAATGAATAAAATAAGAGACAGCTCCACAATCTAAGGTCTGGCTAGCTCGGAGATTACACAGCCACTCATTTTAGTCGCCAAGAATAATATGCAAAGATGATAAGCAAGTGAGGTTATCTTTGGCTTGTCTTGATATAGTGTGGGAGTTGTTCAGATTTGTTGAACACTGAAATAAATTTAATTTTAATTAGTGGAACACATATTTTTGAAACTCCTCTTACCGGATCTGTAGTGTTCCCTTGGAAACATAAAATTACTTTGTCGTGTATACCACCACAGGGAATTGAATCTGCAAGCTTGTTTTAAGTCTAATGTCCACCACAAAAGAATGCATATTTGATTTGACTTCTCAGGAAGGTGAGAGTGTTTTCACAAAGTCACTCCATCCTTATAGATATTTTGAGATCTCCATAGTGTCTCGTCTTTGTGGAGGGTATAAGACTTCGCGACTCTATTGTTGAGCTTTGTAATTGGCTGTGTGTTCATGACAAAAGAGGCTCATGGAGAGACCCTGATGAGAAACTGCCTCAATCCAGCTCCTCTGTTTCGGGATGGGCTTAATTAGAATTGCTGCAAAGACCCTAAGGGCCGGAGAGAAGGCCTATTTCATTTTCCTGTTGTCTTTTGTCATCCTCACGTCGTCTTCCCTAATTATTTCAGAGCCAAGAAAATCTGCTCGAAGGATTGGGTCAAGTGTCTGAAGAATTCAGTCTCTAAGATTACCCCGAAATGTATCATTTTAACTGAAAGGGAAGTCAAGTTTTGGGAGAAAAGACACAAATTCCAATAAGGTGCTGCACAGAATATCTGTCATGCGTAATCATCCAACATGTGTATGGCTTGATTTGTGATATAAGTCACAGTCCAACCAAATAGAAAATAGAATATATAGCCAACAAATGAATTAATTTTAGAGAAGATTCCTGTGGCTAAAGGAATAGTTGGGAAATATGATAATTCACTTTCCTGAGATAGATGAGAAGATTGATACCACTGTCTCGTCTGTACAATAAATTTAAAGCTACAGCAAGCAGCTTGTTAGCTTAGCTTAGCACAAAGAGCAGGGTCATCCTGAAATCTTTGTTGGTTGCCTAGAAAACCTTGCAGTGATGATAATACTCCAGGAAGTCTTTGCAACTCGCCATAATTGTCAATAATAGGAATGCTGGTAGATGAATTATCTTACCTTTTAACAGAGCGAGCCAGAGCGTTTCCTGTCTTTGTGTTCAGCTAAGCTATAACTCGCGGAGATTTCCGCATCACTAAATGAAAACCGGATCGCCTCACAAACTATCTCTTACAAAGAGATGACTTAATATTTACACCCACTAACTGCCAAGTCTACCATGTAGCTAACTGAACTGACAAAAGTAAAATTAGCCTGCTAATATATGACCCATTGAGATTGAATGATAGAAGAGGTCATATGAACAATGGCTAACATCTGACCTGACAATTGATCAAAATGCTGTAATAAAGATAGCGTAACTGGGCAGATTTTAAATAGCATTTCACAAAAATACACTTTATACCTTAAATTCCAAAAAGGTTATGCTTATAATGTCAGGCTAAATGATAAAATAGTGTTTAAGATTAGCATAATCATATTGCCGCTCATTCTACACTGCAGAAAGTTAACACTGCTAACTCATATTCCATATGCATGCAAATATAATTAGACAGTTGCCTTTAATATATCTTTGTATAGGAAGGACTCAGCACGTGTGGACCTCTTGTGGATATAAGACTAGCTGCTGCAACCCAGTCCTTGTTTTAACTCGATTCTAGGATTCTTCAGTACAGTAGGTGGGACAATCACTGGAGCTGAAAAGAAGTCAGACAGCACAAATCCAGTCACATACATGCTACATGCTCTAAATTCATGGAGTGAAAATGCATCCTGGCATAAATAGTCTCTGACAGTGCAATCTGGATCACAGAATTTCACATATAATGAAAGGTGTGAAAGAGGCTACAGTGCCATTACTGTACACAATATGACTCATTCAGTGAAACTGTTAGTTGGAGCAGTTAATCACTTGACATAAATAGCCTTAAGAGTTACAATTTACCTGTCAAATTTTATATGTAAAGTCAATCACATTCGCTCCTACTGAACATATTGCCTGTACTGTAGCAGAAAGCTATTTAGTAGGGATGTCGCGCTGTATGAGGGTGATAGGAGTAATCAAGGAGGGGAGGGGGCTTCTCCATAGGAAGTTCCTGCAAACAGAGTGCACCCACTTTTTAAACCCCATTTGTCTTGTTAATGCTCCCCTCTGATTACCTGATTGCACTGGATGACTGTGGAGAAATCTGATTGCGTAAAATTATATAGAGCAAACTTTTGATTGGGGAGGGATCTGGCGAGCTTGCTGCCACCATTGACAGGCTTTGTGAAATTTGGCCTCGCTGATTTGAAATCAGCTAAGTGTCACGTCCCGTAATTGTAATCAGAACTTAATTTTTTATCCTTGTTCTCTTTCACAGCACAACTTTTCTCACGCAAACTTTTAAAGCTTGAACAATACTGCAGCTACGTATGTTCTACGTACAATAACAAAAATACACTCATCCAAGTGATCTTGGAGACATACTTTGCTTCTGTATGGGTCAATGACAATGAATGCTCATTATGTTCAGTGTGTGTGCATAGCACTTCAACAGAGCACATAATGAATTCATTAGCTTCTTCTCCACTGTTTAGACATACTGCTTCACCGTATATGATGTAGAGGTTCCTGCCCATTCTCACTTCGTCTTGCACTTTGAGGCATTTATCAAAAAACTGAACCTCTCCTTGGCCCTTCTATCATCTGGATCAAAGCTGTTAAAATGTCAGGAATGACAATATTCATGGCCAGCAGTTGAATTGTAACTGAAATGTCCAAAATGAAGTCAAAATTTAAAAGAATTAACAGGCTGAAAATTCTTTTGTCTGTGGGGACTTGTTAATGTTATCAGGCCTCAATCATAGACTTAATACAAAAAATGTTTGCCATGACATATTGCAACTTCATTCATTCATGCATTTCTTCACTCACCAGTGAAAAAAAATGTATTCAGGGTGAGTGGTTGGTTTTATGCAAACTTAATACTTTCCACTATTAGATTAGAAATTCAAGGTAAATTAAAAGTTGATTTTCAGATGTAATGCTGGTGACATTTCAACGATTGGCACACAATCAAAAGCATTTGGAAATCCATATTTCACAGCATTGCATACTCTTCATTAATTAACTTCCTATTGATTAGGGAACCTCACCACTTCAACTTCTTTCCATTTCACACAGCTTAGGATTCAGTCAACTTGTGTTCTGGTAAAAATACAGTGCATGAGTAAGAGGAAGTGGTGAGAGCAGGTGAAAGTGAATTTAACGTCATTATGTTCAGAATAATGTAAGTTTAATTATTTTAGCCATCGTCCCAATTGGAAAGTTCAAATTCTTGCTTTCATTAAAACAGGCAAGAAGTTCATCTAGTTCATAATGGATTTTTCAGAAATGTAAAGTGCAGGCTTTTGACTTAAGCTCAAGGACCCACCCAGCAGCAGGCTCAAGAGGCTGTGGGATGTAATGATTTCTTTGCAGGGCTGACAATGTCTGTGTTTTTCACTCATGATTAGAGCTAGATTTTCAAGCTAAAATGCTGACTTCATGCGGAGTAAAGCAAAGATATGAGAAATACACTGATTTTCGGGTAATGCTGCATGGATACAATATGCTGGAATCTCACATTAAGGTATCTCTTAAATACATTTACATGGTTCAATCATAAGCCATGATGCTGTGGGATGACTGTTTGGACTCTTTTCAAAGGAAACATTTAAACATACAGTATGGGTATACTGATTCACCATTGACTGTGAACAGATCAGTAGCTTATAGCAGTGGAGCTCCTGGTGATGAGAGCACAGTTGTCAGCTCAGCTGATAGTATATTACTTCCTTGTTAATAGCTTATTAAAAGACTCCAAAAGCAACAGAAACAATCATGGTGTGATAACTCACAAACAGTTGGCTGAACGCAACAACTTTGTTCCAAAGTCGTGGCCATATGAACATTAATGCTTTCACACGCTGATGTGCGTACTAGGGGTTAAGTGTCTTGCTCAGGGACACATTGGTGGATGGGTCACAGTGGGGGATTGAAGCCAGGTCTCTCACACCAAAGGCATAGTCTTATCCATTGCGCCATCACCACCCCTTTTCCACCACCCACCCTGTTTCATGTGTCACAGTAATGATTACTCTACAAGTTATTTAGTGCTTTAACACAACCTGAAGTTTGCCCTGTCACAGTTGTTCAGTGTTTATATGTCAGGATTTCCTGTCGGGACGAATGTAACACTTGTTACTTTTGTCCCGCTACACCTGACCACAAGTGTTTCTTTTGTCCCGCTGCTAATGTGGTTACTTTCTCTGCATTGCAGCATGTATTGAAACATGTTTATGTTATATTATACCAACAGAATATGCCAAGAGTGAGGGTCAGAAAGACAGACAGAGGTCTGATTCCGCCAGATGTGTATGAGAGGGCGTTTCTGGACATCTCTGTCAGAAACATCAGTCTCAGGGCAGCATGGCATATGCCATGTCACTTTGCTCAGATACTGCAGGAGGAGAGCAGAGACCAGTAAGGAGAAGACCAGACCACCAGGGTAAAGATCACATTCTAGAGTCTTCTCTGTGGACCAAGAGAAGAAGCTGCAGGCTTACATCAAGAGGGCAGTTGATATTTATTTTGGCATGTCGCCTAAGGAGGTCAGTAAGCTATAGTTGTTAAAAAACATGCAGCTCACTCACGCTGCTCTTACTAAAACAATTTAAAAGTCATTACGAAATGTGAAATTTGTATTTGCTCTGAATAGCTTATTCGTTTTTACATTATTTTTATTTACATTTAATCCATATCTTTCCATATTATGTTTAATTTTCCACTGTCTCTGAAGCTGCTGCAACATGCAAATATCCCCAGTGCAGGATCAGTAAAGTTTCTTATTTTATGTTAATCAAGTCAGGTTCATAAACAATGTCCATCTTACCATTCCCCCCTCCCCCTCCCCCATTTTAGGTGCACACATTTGCATATTTATATTACATATTTATAATATATCCTTAATATAATATGAAATATTCTAAACAATTCAAGTTTGGGCTGTCAGGTTACTTTTGAAACGGTATATTGAAACTAAAAATTTTTTTTAAGATAAAGGACAAAAGATCTTTGCAGTTACACATTAACAAGGTCACAGTCATGTTTATTTATTAAATACAAGGTTAACACAAAAAATCTAGCTTGTATTGTTGTGTTACTTCTGACCCACCTGTGTGTTACTTTTGTCCCAGCTGACGGGGTCAAAAGTAACGATGTGACACTTATGTTTAGTCTTTCTACATTTGTGCTAAATACCACCTGAAATTGATGGACCACACCTGTGAGTTAGTGACCACAGCAAAAATATATCTCTGTCTGAATCCTTATCCTTTAAAATCAGGTTTTTCTTGGAATGCCAAAACGATGATTAGGCTGCTTGCTGAGTTCCAAACTACACTATGGATACTGTGGCCGCAAGAGCAATTTCCTGTATTTAGCACAGAGTTAGTTCAGGCTTACACAAAGTCGTAGCCTCAGAGCCTTTAATCTGGGTTTGTTCACACCTTAAAGTCAAACACCTTTATTCAGGGAGACATAAACTGACCTTGCTTTGTCCAGTGAGCCTTTTTCGGGCATTGATAGTATGTTATAAGTATTAGTGACAGCCATACTGCACAGAGGAAACACCATTATAAACTCAACAACTTCTCAACATTTTGGACCATCTCCATGCGGCATTCTTTTTGGCTCCTGAGCCTCTAGCCACCTGCACAACTAGTAATAAAACTGTCACAAATGAATGAAAGTCGGGAGGAGGAGAGAGGGGGGGTGAGGGGGTTAACACAGATGTCCAAATAAAGTGTGAATGATTCATTTGCCAAGATTAGTGGCATTCTCCAGCAGAAACTTTCCCATGGCAAAGGAACTCCGCTGCTTTCATTACTGCCCCGTGGATTGTCATCATAAATTGATTTTCTCCCTGAAAGACGAATTCAATTGCATATGAAATACAACAGAAAGAACAAGAAAGTGTCTGTTTCTCCATTTTCTTCCACAGCTCCCGTTCCCTCCTTTCTCTTTGTTGTCCCCCTTTTGCCAATTTCCCATGTCTCTCACATCTAAGTGATCCAGAGTGTTCAAACTTAAATTAAGATCTCTTGCAAGATAAACAGTTAAAACCAGTTCCCATAGTTACGGCTCACACAGCGTGGTGATTGCATTATAATCCGACAGCAATCAACTCTAAATGAAACAGGGATGATAAGGGTGCTATTTTCTGTGTGTGTGTGTGTGTGTGTGCTTGAATGTAGCTTATTTCTTCCCTTTGTTCGACTTTGTTAGATTTTTATTACCTTCCAATCAGGTCAGCTCCACAGCGGAGGCTTTTTGGACAAACATGGCCATGATGTGGGCAGAATGAGATTAAGACTCTACAGCAAGGCCTCAGTGAAGGGCCTTCTGCTGTTGTGGAAAATGCAGTGTCCCCTGATAACTCAGAAAATGCTCTAATTGACACGAAGTACGAAAGTGAGTTTGCCCTTCAACTTCAAGCAGTGTCTCATCCTCTAAAAATATTCAAATCACATTGATCTGGACCCACTAGTAGTGTTTCACAAACACGCAATAACTAGATTTTCAAAAATAGTCGGTCAATGTAATGTGCCTGCTTTATTGAATCTTGTCATGAAACAAAGGAGGAGCCTAACCAGGGACAGGGGTCGCAAATTAGCCTTGGCAAGAAACCCAACATGCAACACATCTGTTTCATATTATTTACAATGTGTTTTCAGCATAGTCCCTCACAAATAAATATATTAAAGAGGTAGTATTATGGTTTTTGGCTTTTCCCCTCTCCTTTATTGAATTATACATCTTTTTGTGCATGTAATAGGTTTGCAAAGTGAAAAAGCCCAAATTCCAGCCCAAAGGGAGTTCCCATCTCACAGAAAACTCTGCTCTGAACTGCCTGAAAACAGCTCGTTTGTAGTCCAGCCTTTACTTCCCTTTCTTGTGACGTCGCTTAATGAAAATATGTGTCACAATGCTCACTGAGCGACTAGTCCAACACGCCCTCAAAAACACCGGTGGAAAAACAGTGAGCTGCAGCACACAGCTCTCCTCTCCCTTCCAAACACTAGCTACCCTCCAGGCAGTCAGTGGACATAAAGTTGTTCCTGTGATGTAGAGACAGAGCTCAGTTAAAACTTTATGGATGAAAGATACTTTTGTTACAGATTAATAACTCACCACTCTGAAACTCTTGCTCCAGTCCAAATTGCCAACCTGGTTGGCAACATGTAGTCTACAGCTGAATCGAAGCTGTTTACCATCTTTTCGCTGATCCGCCCTTCTCTGTTTCTGGTTGGCTAGTAGTCCTTAACTAGGAACTGTGCATCTGCAACTCGCAAAAAAAGGGCATTTAGAGACAAGATCACTCCATAACCAAAGACGAAGCCTTCAACACAGTGTGAAAAGAGGAGCTGCAGCAATGTGCAGTATGACAAAAAATATGGTGTTTTTTGAAAATTAAATCCATGTAAACCTGTTCTGGTACAACCCCTAATTAAGATTTTGAACCTGAAAATGAGCATAATACTACCTCTTTAATAAATAAATAATTAAATATGTGTTTAACAATGAATTTAAGGCAAGGCAAGGCAAGTTTATTTGTATAGCACAATTTAACAACAAGGTAATTCAAAGTGCTTTACATAAAACATAAAAGCAACAGGGAAATATGTAAAAGTTTAAAAGCAACATAAAATATAATAAAAGTTACAATGTTACAATCAGGGTTAAAAGAGTTAAATGGGAAAAAAATAAAAAGCTAAAAACAAAGAAAAAGAAAACAGGACAGTAAAAGTTACAGTGCAGTGTAAGTTATCAGTAAAAAGAAAAAATCTTAAATATTTAATTAAAAGCAATGGTAAAAAGAAAAGTCTTCAGTCTTAATTTAAAAGAACTGACTGTTTCAGCAGATCTGCAGTTATCTGGGAGTTTCTTCCAAATATATGGAGCATAATAACTGAACGCTGCTTCTCCTTGTTTAGTTTTGACTCTGGGGACAGAAAGCAGACCTGCCCCAGACGACCTGAGAGGTCTGGATTGTTTAAAATGTTTAGGTTTGCACAAGATTTAAATCAAAATAAAATATGAGTCCAACTGTTTGTGAGAGTTTTAAAGCCATACACAGACTGACTTTAGCCCTGCATGAAAAAAATGCATCCCCCCTCATTCATTTGAATGAGGTCACTCAGTGGATGCAGCAGTGGTATCACTGCAGAAGGCCCAAGCAAGAAAGTTGAAACTGGCAAGGTGCTACTTTGGCCAATGCAATATCTGGCAGATTACTCTGTTACATGAATGCTGAATTTCCACTGTTCCAGGAACAGTATACAAAGGAGAAAGAGAGACCTTGTAGGTCAAAACATTGCATCAATAAAAAAATCATTCTTAAGTTTGGGCAGTAAAACTTGGCTAAGTTTAGGGAAAGATTGTTTGTTATGCTTAAAAGAAGCCAGTGTCTGCTGTGTTAAATTCACATGCTGTATTGACCCAACTATCCACACTGACTTCCTCTCAGTGAGGTTTTGCAGCGCTATAACAACATTCACCTTTGCTCCTGACAGACCACAGTCATAATTTGCAGAGCCACAAGAGGTATTTGACAGGTAAACAGCATTGAACAAACATTTTTCAGAAAGAATAGGGCCCATAAGCTCATTGCTCACAAGCATTTCTTGAGAGGCATCTAAAACATTTTCTAAAAGTAATCTTTGGAGAAAATGGAAGCGTCATGCTGCTCAAACTGGTTTGAAATATTAATGCCTGCGGTAGAGTCAGAAGCTATTTGTTGCAAATTAATGCAAGTCGCAGTCTTTCATATTCAAGTTGTAGAAATAGTGAGCACAACAGTTTGACTCGCACTTGTTCTTGGTCCCTGATCTTCACAAAGCCTGACGCTCAACCAACTCCTGAACCACCACTGAGTGCCTCTCTCCACCATCAGTTTCTCATGGCATCAACACTAAACAGAGAGGCTTTCCTGCACATTCTACCGTGTCTGAGACCTCGTGTCTCTGTGGGAAGAATGCTGTTCATCTGAGATGTCCGCAGGTTGTCAGAGCAAGAGGGAGAGGAGCGAGGGTAAGGCGAACCCCAAAGCAGCCCCAAGACAAACAAGAGAGGCATCTGTGAATGGAAGCCATCATCAGTCATCCTAAAGAAATTATCCCCTCCGCCGTGTGCCACTGATCAACAAGGAGCTCAGAGCATGGCCTCCACGCAAAAAAGACAAAACCCTCTTTCATTTTTGGCCTGTTTTAATCTACATTAAAGGGAGCAGATTTCACTGTTTCTTGCCACGTTTTCATTTGAAGTTTTAGATGAATCAATAAAGATGGCTCAGGTAGATTTGGCACAATGCCTTACTAAAAGAAAAATGAGCAAATTCTGAGAAGGCGCAGTTGAAGCAATGCCATTTCTGAAAAACACAGCCCAGTTTAAACATCAACTCCCACTCCATATTGTATTATATGCACAGAATGCAGTACAGAGCAGGTCGCTGTAAATTAAAAAGGGAAAGAACACATACAAGTCATTGAGTAAAGTGGGGTTAGAGCCAAATGAAATATGCTCCCAATTATAGCAATGGGTGTAAGGAGCTAATAAAGTGAATGTCCCTACAAGACAGTGAACCCTAATGGATCACAACTAATTTGCTTTGACTGATGAATTTCCCACTCCAGTTGTGTGGGGTTGAATAATTATGAAATTTATCACAAGACATTGAGGCTCATTAAGGATTCACGACATGTCATTAAAGCAATGTTGTTAGAGGCAGCACATGGTGTTCTGTTTGTGTTTGTACGTGTGCGCATGCAGAGAGTCTGAAATAGTGTGTAGGAGCAATTATCCAACGATTAAAGCACTTAAAGGAAGGGCTGTTTTTGCTTCTCTGTCATTTAGTTTAGGAATTCCATCATTCTACATGTCTTTTTTTCCCATCGCTGATATGTTTTCTGGCTCTGTTCTGCACATTCATTATTGTCAAGGGCTTCTGGTGTGTTTGAAAATGTGCACCCTGATCCATCAAAACCCTCACAAAATCCATTTCATTTATATGAAAATGTCATGACAGACTAGATAGGTTTGTTATATGGCTTTACAGGAAAAGTTTGCTTCTGAAGCCCAAATCCTGGACAGACATGAGCTTAAAGTACAGTTACTTTGTTGTTTAGAATGGTATCAAATGAGAAAAGCTTTGTGGAATTAAATTCACATTTTTAAATATATCGTAAAGCCGTGAAAGTGACAAACCCTCTAGAGCCACCAAATATGGCAAAAAGTAACAGACAGGAGATATTCCCTGATGATAACCCCATGTGATGGTCAGATTGACCAGTCTTGAATTGTAACTCTGCGAAATTGGACCCCCCCCCCCCCTTTATTTGCTTTTAGAGCCTTTCAGCTCAGTCCTGTTGCACCAATGGATACCACCGAAAATCAGCTGCAAAAGCATGTCTTGGTCCACACTGCAGTAACTTGCTATGTAAAGACATATGGGAAAACTAAGTAAGTAAGTAAATTACTGTGATCTGCTGTAAAAGTGGAAGATGATAGGTTACTGCAAGCAGGTGACTAGCAATGCAGAACATAGTTCTTAAAGGAATAGTTCAAACAGTTTAACCCTAACCCTTTTAAGTTAAGAGGATAATATGAATCTCATGTCTGTGTGGTAAGTATGGAGATGCCGATGGTACATAGTTAACCTAACTTAGCATAAAGAGGGCAGGCAGGGAGAACTGGCCAGCCTCCAAGGTGTCATTTCTTTCATTGTACGAAAACAGAATTCTAAAACCTGCGTTAACTGATTTTTTGGCTACGGAAACAAGTTGGAAACACAACACTGACATATAGTACAGTATTATCACCTTTTAAGTTGACACTGAGCACTTGTTAGCAAACAGTTGCTTATTTACACGTGAGGACTCCGTTGAAACTGAGGAAATTCTTTCCTTCTTTGTCCCAAATTAATCACTTTTTTGAAAACTCATAAAACATAGCACAAAATTCAAGTGTGGCAAAAATATACGTGTCATATGGTTTTTGAGCATGGGCGAGGTGAAATGGCTTGCTAGCGCCCCCTACAGGGCAGCCCAGGACCACGTTTTAACGAATTGTACGAAATATTTGTGGCAGATGTATCATGTCCAGACCTACAAAAAAGTTTCTGAGAGCAATGCCCTAAACAGGAAGTCGGCCATTTTAATTTTAATGTAATTTTTGGCGATTCACAGGTAAAGTACTTCACTGAACTCCTTCAAGAGAATGAATCTGATCAACTTAAAATTTTCATTCATTCATTTTCATTGTGTAATCTAAAGGCATTGATGATGAAAATTTGTGCTATGTGTGAGTTTTCGTCAATGGGCGTGTCCGTGCCATGGCGTCGAAAAATCGATGATTTGCCATGAAACAGGAAGTTGTTATAACTTCAGTGTACATGTCCATATATGTACCAAATTTCACCTATTTGATAAGGATCACGCCCTGAACATATCTACAGGCCAATATTAACTCATTGCACTACCTACTGGCAACAGGAAGTAACACTTCAACGAAGTAGCTCCCACGCCCTGTTTCACCTAGATGCACGAAACTTTTGTGGCACATGTATCATCCCAAGATGCACAAATAAATCTATTGGACCCATACCTTAATCCCAACAGGAAGCCAGACCTTTTGATTTGAATGTGTAATTTCAGCCCAGTTATGGCCTTTTACAAACTTCTCCTACAGAGTTAATCAAATCGGCTTCAAATGTTGGCAATGCACTCTAAAGACATTGGTGATGAAACGTTGTGCTATCTGTAAATTTTTGCTGAAGTGACTGTCCATGGCGTGGCCTTGAAAATTGATGATTTGCCATGAAACAGGAAGTAGTTGTAACTACTAAGTGTACATGCTGAGATCTGTTCCGGACATTACATGTTTGATAACAGGACCACCCTCAAAACTTCTACATGCCAATATTCACTCAATATCATAGTGCTACTGGCATCAGGAAGTAAGCGCTTTGTGACAAAAATCGTTTGATTTATATGGCATTTTCTCAGTGTAGTCCATACTTCATGTACTGGTAGACAACATATAATTAGCTGGTGTTGTCTTGTGCCACCTTCGTTACCGGTTCAAAACGTGCTCCAATTCATGGCTGCGTCTCCCGACCTCAGCTACCGTGGCAGAGTCACACCCCAACATGCGTCACAACGTGAGGGCCCGATCATTTCTGCTTGCAGCTTTAATTTGGAGTTGTGTTTGTGTACACCTAACAAATGTCCAATATTCAATCTCCTTTAGCTTTATTTAAGGAGTAAAATGTCTATAGCTACTAAATGCTCTACTATGTTTGCAAGCTGGTGGCTAATGTTGTCTGATGTTGTAAGACAGCATTAGAGGTGTTTTTAGCAGTATCTTTGAACTCTGGATGGAGCCAGGCAAGCTGTTTCCCCATTTCCAGTCTTAACCAAGGCTGACAAACTGCTCATACTTATTTGCTCTCTGCTGGTTACTTTGTATTGTGTGCATGTGACTTGTGACTATATGTCTCAAATACTTGGAACCATAAGCTGTTCTAGATTTACATATCATACTAACTACATTTGTTTGAGTTTCTTTTTTATCTCTTGATCTTCCAACCACTGTATTGGTCCTGACACATTTTTTTGTGTTGTGAGTTGTTGCACTGCCCGGAGATAATGAAATCATGCACTTTGAGCACAGGCTTTAAAGAAACTCTCTGACATAGAGCGGGTATTTATTGAGTTGTTGATTTCTATTTACTTAAGCTCACTTGTTCTCTGTTTAATTACACACAATAAAGGAACAAGATCAATACCACCAACAAAATGAAGTGAGACATATTTTGAGATGGGACTATTGAGCAAAACACTTCGGGCTGTTTCATTGTTTTGTGACCCAAGTCGAGCTGGAACCACATGGGAAAGTGGAAGGAGTACAGAGGACATACCACAAGACAAAGCAACACAACCATGATCTCAGACTGAAGGTGTGATCACACTCATTTAGTCATTCTGAATGTGCTTAGTTTCATGCCATTTCATCGACACGTCACATGACTGCAGTCTCCCATAATCATGAACTGGAGTGTATTGATTTCCCATATACTGAATGTGGTCTTACAATATCTTCATACTTCCAACTTACATATAAAATGTCAAACTATTCCTAATGTGTTTTTAGGTAAGTAGCCACTTACTTAGGAGATTTCATTTGGAGATCTTTCTGCCGACTCCACCATCCTCCGTTCAGTCATGGAGTGGGCCCTCTCTATCTGTAGATAATCTGAACTCTAATCTTCCCTCATCAGTTGGCTCAGCTAACTGAATATCATTCTCTGCAAAAGACAGCGCGCACACACATGCAGCAAAGCGAGTGTGATGCTATATCACAAACAGAAGACAAGGCCAACCTTTGCTGTGGTAAACAATCCAATGTGGTCTTATGAAAAGAGTATGGGAGAAAGTTATGGTGACCTGCATGTTGTTTAGTTAGAAGGTTGCCTGTGGTGTGTAAACTTGCAGATTGAAACCGGCATCTTTGTGGCTCAGTGTCATGTTAATAGAATATAATACAGAGTGAATCCCAATCTGACATTAACCACCATGTTGAATGTGGCTCTCTTGCTTTTTCCCACAGGACAAGCAGCTTCATTATGAAGGGCCATGGTCTCCTTTTCATCTTGGTGAGATCACCCCTGTGGGGAGTATCAACACTGAGAGAGCCACATCTGACGCTCTCTTGTCCCTGTTTAAACATTGAAATAGTGTTCCGCCATATTGTTGTGTGCCGCTGCTTAATAACGCAGCTGCTTGGAAACTGCCACAGGATTGAAATATCTCTGCGGAGTAAGGAGATGATCAATTTCTGAGGGAACCCCCCTCACCGTCCTTTCCTCCTCATCTCCAAACCCCACCCCCCTTGCCCACAGCCCCTGACCCCTCCACCTCCTCCTCCTCACTTCAACTAGCCATAATTATTTTGCAAAAGGGCTCCAGAAAAAGAACACGCAGAGTAATTTCTCTTGCCCAGTTATGAAAAGCTCATTAAAATAGGCCTGGAACAAACAAAGCTTTTCCTGTGAGGCCCCTTTTCAAATTCATTTCATAATTTCCCACTGTTTTAATCATTTATATCAATTAATCATTCCTTGGTGGAAAAGATATTCTTTGCCATCTTCTGTGGTTTTTTGTTCTAGTGAGTGAGAGGCTTGATGAGAGTGTCAGGAGAATGTGGCTCAAACCAAGGTGGAGTAGCATTGGCTTTGCCAAAGGGAAATCAGCTTGATGCAACGCAATCTCTTTGGAGCTGCAAGAATAATTAAACAATTAAAATTAAGAAAAAGATAATCTTTATACATCTGATGTCTTTCTAATGAGGCCAGGAGCGCCTTATAATGAAGATGTTTTGTCATGTAAAACCGATAATTTCGGTGAATCTCAAAGAACTTTTCTCTGAGGCAACTTTTCTCCAATAGCAACACTTTTTTAGTTTAACCAAATACGTCACTTGTTTTTCCACAATTTTAGGTTGCTTCACTGAAGCACTTAAGCTTTTTTTTTGTTGGGTTAAAAGCTGAATATAAGGTGAAATTCCATTCTCTTTCAACATCATGCTAGAAAGCATGTCAGCGCCACATTATTTTCATTAAAAGGTGTTGCAATTGCTTCCAATTTGCATGGTCTTTCAAGTCTCACATGATGATGAAACACTAAAACTGTAAGACTGAATGAATTAAAGGATCTCAGCCAAATCGAGGTCTTGCAGATTAGCCTTAATAGGTGTTGAAACCAATGACCTGAGGCTTAACGAGGTTGTAAACGACAGCAGGCCTTGCTGCGATTATTTTCAGTGACAGACGATGGCGCCACTACGCAGCTATTAGGCCTTGATATTTCACAGAGGTTGGAGTCACCCTCGGTAAACTAAGTAGTTATTGAATGTCAACTAATTAAACTCAGACGTGAGATGAATGTAGCTTACCATATGTTGCCATGCAGCTAGTATACAGAAAATATTCAGTCTGCTCTTCTATGAAACCAGTCAAAAAGGAGGTCCATCAGTTTTATTAAGATTCTATTCAGCTATCACAGCCATTCCCTTTACGAGCATAATAGAGGATGAAAGAAGATAACACATGACACATGTAACCTAGTATTGCAATTAATTACAGGACACCCACTAATATGCCTATTATATGGATTTCCTCGCAGCCTCTCCAGACTGTCCCTGTCAGTGTTTAACTGTGTATATTTGACACTCGTCTCTTTGCAGTTTCTTTCGCACCTCTCCGGTTCATCTCTATCCTGCACCTCCGTTTCCATCCGTTTGTGTGTCTAAGTCAATCTCACCTACCTCTGATTGGCTGGATTTGTTATTCCTCTTAAATGGAATGCGCGCTGATTGGCTGAGGCGGCACCTTCGTCACGCGACTAAAAGGGGTTTTTACTGGAGGTTTCTTCCTGTCAGCGACACATGTAGAACAAGCAGCTAACGGGACCCAGAGAGCACACTGGAGGACAGTCAATTACAGCCTCTCTGCCAGCCTCGTTCTCACCTTTCTTTTACCAAAACACGCATTTCTCCATTTGAGGGAATTATGGCATGCGTAGACATCTAATTACGTCTTGCAATGGACTCCTTTTGTTCCAGCGAAAAAAAGAGCACTAAAGCAGCAACAGTAAAACGGGAGCCATCCGGTGGAAATACTATCTGATAACTCCATTTGCTCTGCACTCCGCTCGTTGCCAGTGAATACCCGAGCTCAAGTCCTCGCTGAGGTTGGCAGTCGCTCGGAGCTGGAGGCCGACCCCGCGCGATAGTGCGCCCGCGTTTTACCTGTACTTTTTTGGGACTGTTGTCGCCTACCTGTTTACCTACCTACACTTCAAGTCATTAACTTTCCAGCCATTACACTTAAAAGAGACAAACGAGGTGGGTGTTCGCTGTTATTACAACTATGTTGCATGGTGACTCTGTAAAATGTCTGTTTTAATCTCTAATTATAGCTAGTTGGCACTGTAAACTAGCATCGTCGGTTCTACTTGTGTCTTTCTGGTAACGTTATGTCTCTCTTTAGGAGATGCTGGCGGTAATATTTGATAGTCTGTGTTATTATTGCGACATTATTCTCCTCCTCCTTATCCCCTATTCACGAATTTCCGCAAAAACGCAAATGTGATGCTACATTTCTTTTATTTTCCATTTCAAAGCAGACAGGACCTTGTAGCACATGGCTGCCTGATAGGTTTTTTCCCCCCTCTCTCTCTTCTATTTCCACGACTTGGTCTCTGCGCCCAAATTGCCTGCCCGTGTAATTACTTGAGTTAGCCCATTTAAGTTAAAAGCCACCCCCCTCACCCCCTCCCCTCCCGTCCCCTCCATCTCTCAGCGGAGAAAAAAAGACTCCTCTCTGAATGAAACTTGACGATGGTCCGTCTTGTTTATCCAGGGAGTCACTTTCAGGTCGGCCTTTTGATTCATCTCCTTTTAGATTTAATCAGCACTAAGGTACGCTGTGGTTTGTCCCTAAGAGCCATCGCTAATGGGCTTACTGAATGCTAGTCTGTGTGCAAACCCCCCACCCCTTCCCCAACTCTAATTAGCCTACCTGTCTTTCAACAAAGATTTAGCTTTATCCACGTAGTCTGCCTGCCCAAATTGGAGAGGATTACATTTAAAAGAACCCACATTAATTTTGTAGGTGAAACAAATGCCTGCATTGCATTAGATTAGAACAGTTAGTATCATTACAGCTGGTCTGTGGTGCCTCAGGGCCATGTGTCCTGTTAAGGTGCTGATAAATATTGGTTTTTGGTTGCAGGACAGATCATATTCGTCTCTCAGGTCAAAGGTGTGGCCAGCATTGGGTGTTGGTAAACACAGAACCAAAAAGCCAAACTGTTTCACATGTCAGTTTGAAGCCAATTCTGTACTAGCCTATTCATACAGTATTCCTTTGTGTTTTACGATAACCACCACCTCCCAGCTATTCAGGCAGTGAAGTATTGTGCTATTTAGAATTTCTTAGGACATCTCAACAAAAGCCCCTGCTGCATAATTGCCCCTTTGGCTCCCGGTGTTATCAGTTAACAGACATTCATCATGAGAGGTCCAATGAAGCAACAGCACGGGGATGAGACGGAGATCAAGGGCAGATTAGTTCTCAAATGACTTGTAGCTCTCTTGTAGCAGAACAGGACTCAGAACTGTTCTCTTTATGAGATCAGCTCTTGTGCTTTGGTACAATTTGCAGTCTGCAGCCGTTCAAACACCACGCTGATGCAACAAGGTGTTCAAGAGGCTGAAATTTAAAATGTTCTAATTGATATGTTGGCTTGTGTGGTATAAGTGACCATATCACACTGTTGTATAGGAATCCAACACAGCCCTGTGACCCTTCCCAGGTCCTGACTTGAGTGTATACAAAACAGTACTTGCCCGGTAAAAGTATGAACAGCAGGCTTCTGGTTGTGACGTGCACCACCAGCGGACTGTTTACATAATCTCTTCTGTTTGTGTTTTTAGGGACAATGGTGAATCCCGGAGGCAGCAGCCAGCCACCACCGGTGGGCACAGGTTCTCTGTCCTGGAAGCGGTGTGCAGGCTGCGGGGGCAAGATCGCAGACCGTTTCCTCCTTTACACCATGGACAGCTACTGGCACAGCCGATGCCTCAAGTGCTCCTGCTGCCAGGCCCAGCTGGGCGAAATCGGCACATCGTGCTACACAAAAAGTGGCATGATCCTCTGTAGAAATGACTATATCAGGTGAGGAAAAGACCTGGGTTATTGAGATAAGCACTAATTTTCAGGAGATCATTATGATTAAGTGAAGTAATAGCTGTTCTAATGTTACTGTATACGTTAGGCAATTCACATCTTGGATGAATTTTTAAGAAAATTGTGTTTCTCAGAAATCTGATTTTTAAAAGTCCTGGAGTATATTAAGGAAATATATTAAATCAAGTCAGAAACCGACAAAAACAGGACTCCGTTAACAAGAGGTCTTTGCTGGTCATGCAACGATCAGCAGGTTTGCGTGTGTTTCTGCGGAACATGTGTCTCAAATTGTACTAACATCATCAGTGTTCATTAAATTATCCTGGTTGAAGTCTCCCTGGTCTACCCTGGAAGAGGTCAAACATGCTGGCATGTTTACAGAGCGCAAAGCAAAAGAGTTGTTCTGCATGTTTGTCCTGTTTGCTGTTCATGGTCAACTGAGGGACAGAAAATTGGTCTTGTAAGATTTATGTGTGCTCTGCAAGATATTTGTACACTGTTTGTGTTGGCACCGTTTGATTTTTAAAAAAAATCTTTTCTATGAAAAGTAAAATTTAATTAGCAAAGAGAGCCTTTTTAAATATTCTAGTAGGTGTGCCAGACACCCAACCAGAGCTCATTGATGACACTCTCATTCTGGTAGTGCAGAGGAGTCTGATGTGACGGCACAAGGCACGGTTTAGTAAAAGTTCAGATACTTTCTTGAATCACCCTGGGGCGCAGGAATGGTATTGATTTTAACCTTATTAATTAACTGTCTTGATTATTATCCTTTAAGACATCAGATCACTTTTGTATCCATGCAAGACATGGTTTAGAGTAAAATATTTCAGTTTTCATAAATTAAGACACATTCAATTCGTGTATCTGTGTTTGGGTACAGCTAATATCTCTTGCATTAATAATCTGAAAGATGAAACTGCACTACAGTCAACATGAACATGCAACACTGCTATTTAATCTGCACCTATAATTCAAAATCTAAAGTGCGCCTGTGCGCTCTCACACCCACCTCATAAAAAGGATGAGGAAGTCAATGGGGTACTTCATTCATAATGGGACTATAACGTAATTAGAATTGGAAGGGGGAAAATGTGGATACACCTTTTCCACTTGTAATGAGAGCATGCTTGGTGGAAGAGCTAAAACGCATATTATGGAACCATGAGATCTCTGTAGAGATAAAGGTAGGAGCGGGGGGAAAAAAACATCTGACAGTGAGTCTACACAATTAAATGCTTTAATTATAGTCCCCCTCCATTTCCTTTAGTCCTGATGGGTTTTATCTAATGAGATCTGGTCCCTGGCTTGTATCCGCTCCCAATGACGTGTCCGAAATGAATGAGAGCCACACTGCAAACAAAACATTTAATTAACCAAATTGGCTTTTGAGAGAGAGCAAGAGAGAAAGACAGATAGAGAAGAGGGATTATTGCGAAGGCCATTTGCCGCTGTTTTTTCCCCCTCATCTTAAAGGGGCAGACTCATTTTTGTAATAGACTGCTAAACTGCACACATTTTAAGCTCTAGCTCGAAACTCATATTAAAACAGCTGATATGAAAATGCTCATGTGATTGATCAGGAGTCGAAACGCATTACATCACAGCTATAATGGGATGTATGCCTGGCCTGGGATGATAACCATCTCCCATCAATCAAGTAAGAATACTCCCAAACATCACAGGACAAGCACCATCCCGGTTTTCCATGCACCGCTGCCACCAAGCGTTAATGTCAAACTTGAAGCCAAAGTTGCGTTTGCTGTGGGGATCATGTTGTTTTAAGCTGGAGGTGATATTATTTCTGTGGGCTGCTAGTAGAGGGAGAATTAATTTACTTGTGGCTGCTGGATTCAGGGAGAATGCTGTCCCCTTAATTGAATAAGCCTAGGTAATTAAATGGCACTTTTCCAATAGAACGTGTGAGGTAAATCTAATAGTTGGTTATTTAATATCACTTTGAAGTCTGCCCACTCAAGCACTATGACAGCACAAGAGAATGTGAACTATTAGGCCAGGGGAAAAAAAAAACGGGATCTCAGAAATTAATTAAATCGCATGCAATTTAGGGGAAACGTTTATCTTGATTTGTCATAACAGAATTAATTCAAGGCCTTCAATTCACTTGGGGCCAGATCTGTTACTCTGAATTAACCAAGTGTAATTTGGCTGATACCCCACCACCACCACCACCCTTACACACACACACCTCCCCATCCCCCTCTTCCCAAAACACATGCACATACACAACACAGATCCATGCACCCTCCCTCATCCTCGCAATCTCCCCACCCCTCCACCCTTTTCTCTAATGCAGCTCTTGCCATTATGCAAAGCCCCGCTTCAGTATCAATATGGCCTAGTGCTTTTAAGGTGCTTTGGCTGCTGATGTAGAGAGGCATTTTTAATGGACTGTGTTGCAGAAATCATTGTTGTGGGGTAATTTTACCCTACTCAAAGGCCTTGGTGAATGAGGTCTGCATTTACCAGACAGCCTAGCACCAAGCCATGCTATATTTCACCTGGCAGTCACTGCTGAAATGAAATCCAATAGTCATTGCCTACATAGACAACAGACAGCTCCAAATGTGTTTTTTTTTTTCTTTTCTTTGTTTGTTATTTAATTTAATCGGACACGTTGGCTGTAGCAAAGTCGGATCGACGGGGGAAGAAAACAGATAAATCAAGATAAAGCCATACTCCAGAAACATAGAACGAACCACTGATTTCTGCAGGAGGAAGAAAGCTGAAACCAGATGTGTCACTGCAATTAAAGGGTCCCTTGGCCTTAATTATACTGACCCAGGGTGTCCACTTTACCTCAGCACGTTAGTTCACTGGTAGAGTGAAGCCATTAGAGCCCAAGTTCAAACCAATATAGCAACTTAATTGAGCACCTAAAGGCTTTGGCTCCTTAAATCAAATACTATCAAGAGCTATCCCCTGGTAAAATAATTAACCTGCTATGAGTTGCACACGTTGGACGGCGTTTCATTTAAAAGGTTGCGGTGAAACCGTCCTGAAGTCTTTGTTTCGACACCTCTCCAAAGCATTCACACAGAGGAAACTCCCCGAGGAATAAATTCGACACAAAGATGAGGAACATGGTTTTCAATTTGAGCAAAGTTTGAATTTTAAAACAAGGCTGCTTTGATGTGCAGAAACACCTTTGCGTGAGAGGAGCGTAGTTTTCTACACGTTGCACAAGCACAAGAGCCTTAAAGCACGGCCTATACGTTCATTTCCACTATCATGTTTGTCCCAGTGAAAGCAGAGAATTGGCAGTGTTGTGACGGCAGTCTCCAGTTAATTAGTTTCTGAAATTGAGTTTTGATGGCGCCTTTCCAAATGATGCCAAGACAAAATTTGCTTCTGCCTAGGCTGTCTTATTGAAAGCCATTTCTGTGTCCCTTTGCAAAGAGCTCTGGCTTGTTTGCTCGTCAATATATCTAACAACGGCTTGGGTTATGGTTGGGATGTTAGAAACATTTATTCCCTCGCTCCGTCTCAGCATGAATTTGTTAAATACTTTTCATAAAATTGCCCTGAAGAATGTCTGAACAGAAAAAATGTAATCCTTACAACACTTTGCTCTTGTTTGTTATTTATTTATTTATTTTTTTTAGCCAAACAACTTCATCTGATGCACACACACCAATGTTAACCACTCCCCCCTATCCCTTTCTTTCCCCACCCCTCTCTCCCCCTCTCTGCGGAGTATGTCAGATGCCGTGGTCTTATTTGATTGCTTAGGAAAAGTGCAGTGATAGAGCAAACACCCGGTGAGATATGATGACAAATGGGTCCAGATCCCAGTAAATTACTTTCTGCTCAAATCGAAATTTCATTCAGTTTGCTGCTCACCGAGATGAAGTAATCTAAATTGTGGACTCAGAAGGAAGATAGAAGGGAAGCTGGAGCAAGCATTTCATTATCAAGAGGCAGAGGGAGAGAGAGAGAGAGAGAGAGAGAGAGAGAGAGAAGGTTAGGGACGAAAGAGATGAGCAGAAGCAAATCTAAAGTGTTGACACCATGATTGAAAAGGTTAACCCATGCACATTATATATCAACCCGAGTAGCTACGGGTTTCTAATGGAAACACGGCACTGACAGAGCATTCACAGGAGTCCTAATGGCAAAAGCACTATGTCTCCGCCTGGACGTACAATCTAATCCTCTTAGGTCCTGATTGCTTATGTTCCAGGTTATTATTAGGTTGCAAAAAATGTGTACCAAAAGTAATATGCAGTTTCAGTTCTAGATGCTTGCGGAGAGCAGGGTGCTGGAGGATTCATTTGTCTGTCGATACTGTGATGGTTTTCTATTTCTTCATTCTGTTTCTCCCCCCTCTTCTTTTTTTTTTCATCTGTATGTTTTCCCTTCAAGTTAGAAATGGAGCTGGGGAATCGTGAACTTAGCACTGAATATAGTTTTCACTCAGTCACATGCTTAACAGACAAAAGTGTGGATGCCACGGCCCATTACACAAGACTAAGTCTACGCAGATGCATACAGTGGTTCTATAGTAACTCTTCTTCTTCTTCTTCTTCGTCTTCCTTTCTATCAGGTTATTTGGAAACAGTGGAGCTTGCAGCGCTTGTGGACAATCCATTCCAGCCAGTGAACTGGTGATGAGGGCACAGGGCAACGTGTACCACCTCAAGGTAAACTCAAGATTCCTCTATGAACCTTTGAACTGGATAAACTAAGGATGCTACGCACACTTTTTAAGTGTACAACCTTGTGATCAACAGAGTTTTTCTTTACCTATTGTGTATGTATCTGTTGATTTGAGTTGCGAGCGGCTGCATACAATGGCCCTCACTTAAAGTAAATAAAGTTATATTAAATTGATCATTAATCGGTAAAGTAATTTTTTACGCAAAAATTCACTACCTTGCTTCAGCTTCTCAGTTGTGAGAAATATTGCTTTTCTTTGTCGGATGTGATAGTAAACGGACAAAACTGGACATATGATTACGTCAACCCGGGCCTAAGTAAACTGTGATGGACATTTTTAATTATTTTTGACAGTCTATCGACCAAACCATTAATCAATTATTCAAGATAAGCCCCAAGTTGCTGTTAATTAGTCGTTAGTTTTCCACCTTTACCCAGCGCCAACACCTGCACACACAGTCGTGCAGAAGTGCGTGTATGTCGGTCTTCACAAGCATGTGTGTTCGCTCCAAAGTGTTATTACATAATAGGATTGAGTACTCAGCCTGGTTGTGATCAGTTCTCTCTCCCCCCCACAGTGTTTCACATGTTCCACCTGCCGGAACCGGCTCGTCCCCGGGGATCGGTTCCACTACATCAACGGCAGCCTGTTCTGCGAACACGACAGACCCACAGCACTCATCAACGGCCATTTGAGTTCACTGCAGACGAACCCACTACTGCCCGACCAGAAGGTAAGACCCCCTCCAAACTCTGTCCCTGCTCTCTGCCCTGTTGAAACACGGCGGGGGCTCTCTGATGGATGAGACTGATGCTCTGGAGTTCTTATTGGTATAAGTATTAAACGGGGCAGAAGGCTGATAACTTCAAAGTAAAGGACAAGTCAGTAAAAGCCTGTCATCAGTCAGTTGGAGTCATTAGCAGGAAAAGAAAAACATCTGTAATTTTCACCCCAACATTTTTCACTCTGTTTATATTGATGTCGTCGATTCAACTTCACTGCAAGGCATGCAGTGGATATTAAATCTTACAGAGCAGAGATGAATTTTATTTTTAGACAGCCAATGGATTTTTCCATCATTCTTGTTGGAGGACACGCACTCAGAAAATCTGTATTAACCGTCAGCACAAAACATGTGAAAATGATTTTTTTTTTTTTGTACTGCTGTCCTCACACTCGGTTTGTTATAAACAGATACATATTTGACTTATCTTGAATTTATTTGCTGTCCCGAGCCAGACTTGCAATTGTGCTGAAAAATGACATCTGCTGCCATTAATACAGAGTGTTTAAAACAGCATTTGACTACTGTATCAACAAGACTGGGATCACCTGGGCTAAGTTATTACTCCAAGGCCAAAATATGTATCCAGGACCCGAGGTTGAACACAGACGGCAAGCTGCAGCAGCCAGTATATCATGAAAGCTGTCATCATGGCTTTCCCTGATTTGATCTTGATGCCTCCAGTGAAAGCAAAACAGAAGGCCTAATCATATACCAAGGATAACTTCATTCTTCAGGATAGCTTCATTCTGCCCGCAGGAGATATAATCATTTTTGCCTCACAACAAGGAGCTTTATTGATACCTTGTCTGCACACACAGCACACAGAGAGATATGGGAGGTGTTTGGAGTGTGTCAGAGTCTGACTGAAAGAGGAATTATATTGTTGGGAGCATGCATTTCACCTTGAGTGGTTTTGTGAGTAGAGGAGAGGTAGAACTCCATTAAGCCCCCCCCCCCCCTCCACGTCACAGGCCTTTTAAGGGCTTGTCACTTCTACAAATCAGCTCTTAGAGCTCTTAGAGCTCCTCACATTTAAATTGAAAGCCGCTGCATTATCTAGCTTAATTTTAAATGTCTGTTTAAGTCCTTACTCCCTCCCTCCATGTCTCTTGTAGCATGGCTGGTGTAGTAAATATGAGGCCTCATTGTTTATTTATGCGCTAACATCAATTGTAGTGAAAACCGCTGAATTATTGATGCTAAAATGCAATCTGAATATTGGCCCTGGTGCTTTAATTATAGCAGAGAGAGAATTATTAAATAAACAGAGACACATCGCTCAGTGGGAACAGTCTCCGCATGCTTTTGTTATCTCCGTGAGTGAAATAAGGAGAATTATCCTGCCACTGAAGCACTTTATCACACGCACATACTCCATTGCTCCAACAGACTTTGGACGGCCTCAAATAACACAGAAGTACAGTAGTATAACAGCTCTCAAAATCAATATACCTCATGTATCCTCTACAGCACAACATAGATTGAATATAGAAACACAGGCTGGTTTAGCAGAGAGAAAATGAAGCAGTCACTGCTCATACAGAAACGCAGGGTTATCTGCTGACCATTGTTTTGATTATGTGCTATTCTGCTGCGACATAATTGGTGTCCGTGATAATCATTTATGAAGCTTTCTTCCCAGCTTCTTCCTAATCTCTTTGTTAAGAACAGACAAATTACCGCTCTCAGACGGAGCTGCTTTGACCCAGGGGACTGAGACCCTCCCAGCGTCAGTCACTTTAATTAGCCCCCAAGTAGGAGTTTGCAATTACTAATAGACTGAAGCCCTCCTAGTGATTTGAGGGATGAAGGGAAAAGTAAATCGCCCCTTAACATCATAAAGGGAAAAACAAGCAAAAAAACAGGACAGAACACTTCCTGCAGTTAGGGCACCGTTATAATTATACCAAAGAGAATCGCTTCATGGATGCACTTTTAAGTTAATGCAAAGTAAATGGGGCACCAGATGGTTTTCAAAGCCTGGCTGATCAATAAATTAAACGCTGGAGCTGGTGGAAAGTTGGTGTGTCAGGCTGAAGCATTTATAGCATTTTGTGAAATGTTACTCTACATTTCAAAAGTGTTTTTATTCTCTATCTCCCTCTATTCAGGTGTGTTAGGCGGGAGCAGTGCAGGAAGCAGGATGTGTGCCTTCATTTTAGCCCTTACTCATTGTCACCCGAGACAACGTGGATCAGCAGCACCCCAGCCTTTTAGCTGTGCACCCAGGCCCTCTGCCCTGAAGGAATCCTCCACCCATCTTACCAGTAACCTGACTTTTATTTCTGCCACACATGTCCAACGCTCAGCCTTCAACCTCGGCTTTTCCCCAAATATGGGTGGATACTTGCACTTAACGCACCTGAATCGGGACACTGAGGACTCCATGACCTTGGAATAAATTTTAAAAAAGGAGACTGATCAGAATCCAAGGGGACTCTTCAGGAAGAGAAAATAAAATAAGACACAAGAGGATGTTGTGACTGAAGTGAGGGAAGAGAAAAAGACTAGATTGAAGATGAGGTTAAAAACATGCAGACTTTTAACTCTGCATATTTGTTTAAAGACATTTGGGGGGAAACCGGGACCTTTTCATTTTTCCTCTCTTCCTTTTCTATTCTTATTTCCCTACAACATGGTGTTTCCACTTTATATATTTTAAGTGTTGTCAAAGGGGAATGTGTTTTTTTTCTTTTGTCAAATATATATATAAAAAGATGGGGTTTTAAAAAAAAAATCTGTGGCTTTTTGTGGAATACAAATCATGAACACTCTCTTGGTGTATTTATAAAACTACCATGTATGTACAGTATGCATGTAAATGTTGTTGTCCAGGCGTGGCTACAGTACATCTGACCCTCCGCACCCAGCTCCATTCTTCCCTCCTCCCCTCGAAACCTGAACCCATGGCAAACTGAAGAAATTTGCTCATAGTCAGTAATGTAGAGATCATCACCAACATATAAATGCTGAATGAAAGAGAAATTTATTTGTGATATTTTCCGAGACATTTGCTCCAGTATGGTGTATTTAATTAATAAAAATATTAAACATTTAAAAGCCTCCTCAGATTCATTGTAAAGCTTCAGAATGTGTACTTTGTTATCATTTGCTAAACTTCCACACACTTGTGATAATGTCTTGACTCCCTTGTTTTTAACAATTAAGCATTTATTTATGTCTGAATTACATAATTATTACAAGATCCCATTTACCAAGTGCCCAAGAATTTATCTTTCCATGCAAACGCCTGATATTTAGTGCATGACTTATCTGTCCATTGAAGATCCTGCTGTGCTGCCATTCAATTTCCTGCCTAGCAATCATCAAGGAGCATGATGAGTGTCTTAACTGAAAATGGATAAACATGTATCCTCTCTTTCTGTTCAAATGGCCATTTGCTATTCATCACTCTAATACCTGACAGAAATAGAGGAAAATGTCCCTTTGAAGATTCAATTACTGCAGAGAGGGAGAGAGGTGTCTCTCTTTGGCAGGCACAAATTGAATGGGCTATTTGCAGAACAAATTGGTGTTTGAAGTCCTTGCAAGACCTAATAGGTCTGAAGGAGGAACCCGGTAATGGCTGATGCGCTTATCTGTAGAGTCTGGGCCCCTCATGAGCTCGCCGCTGTCGCTGAAACAATGCCGCTGTACAGGATAAGGCTGCAAAAAATCTGCTCAAATAGAGGAGGGAACAGGCCTAAACAGACTTGTGTTTTAAAACAGAATTTAAATGCTCTGAAATTCTTGCAAAGCTCAAAGAAACTGATCTGATTGAATTGAATTCCAATGATTCTGAAACCATCTCCCAGCGTATATCCCTTAACATGGTGAGTCCTAAATGTTGAAACCTAAGTCCTAGAAGTCTTTTCACAGGTTGTCAGTGTTGGAAGACACTGAACTTTGAATTACTGTGGATCTGTCTACAGCTAATGAAATCTATATATATTTTGCCAAAATATCAGCAATTTCAGATTCATCCTTTGAGTAGGTTATATATGAGTCAACATGCAGTAGGTCCTTATTTACATCTGACTGGTGTAAACCAGGCAGGCTTTTTTACAAAAGCTATTTAGACATGTCACAGTAGGAAAAGCACAGATCTAAAAATGAAAGGGAATGATTCAGTTTCAGGGTCCTGGTATTGTGCACGCTGGCTCACTGTCACACGGTCATGGCTCATTGGGACACGTGAATTGAAGAGAGCCATCGTTAACGCTATTAGCAACACCTGTCCTGCTATGACAAATCAAAATGTCTGCTGTGAAAAAGGCAAGGCAATTTATTGGTACATTAAAACACTGAAATGAGACGATCAATAAAGAGTAAATAATAAAGCGGGGACGTCGGTTTAATTATAGGCAGCAGTGAACAGGTAGGTTTTGAGTTTGGATCTGAACAGTGCCAAAGATAATTGGCAAATTTGTGTAATGTGTTCCATAGTGACAAAATGCAGCTTCCTGTGCTCTGTGCTGAACCGAGGAACAGACAGCAGACCTGAGTACAAGACCTCAGTGATCTAGAAGGTTCATACAGACAAAGAAAGCATGTCAGTAATATCATTTACTCTTCATTTTGGAGAAGTTGTAGTTGCCTAACTTGCATGGATTAACATTTCAAGGTCATGTGTGGACAAGCGCCTCCTTAGTCTAGCGATACTTTGTAGATGATAAAAGGCTGATGGTTTAATTAATTTAATATGACTGCTAAAATGTTGATGTGAGTCCAAGACTACACCCAGGTTTCTAGCCTGACTCAGTTGTTATAGATGCGTTAGAAGAGTTCAGGTGCGCAAAAAGGCCAAGCCCAACCTCAGCAAACCATGGTACCAACAGAAAGAGAAGCAATGATTTTTATTTAGCAAATGAAAGATTTGAGTTTGAATGATAGATGCATATTTTTTAAAAACCTAAATAAATTCTACAAATATTGTTTCACTTTGGCACCCAAACACTACATGCGATGTGGTTCAGAAACATTATTGCTGTCATATTGAACTTCAAAACCTCACTCTTGCAGCTGCATCTCATTGCAAATGCACAAAAGCAATATGGTCAGATTTACAAAAAATAAAATAAACTCTAGGGATAATTCGGCTTTTTCACGTGACATTTAAATGGAGCTTTGGCTGGAGGTTGTATGAACCACTTACAACTGGAATTTTGGAGGAATAGCTATGTAAACATCAAAATGTAGTCAGCATTAATACTTAAATGACAGCAAAATGCTTCAAAAACATCATCCTCATTGAGCTTACCCGCTGCATTTGATTTAAGGTCTTTTAGGATGATTTCAGTATGAATTATGAAATGTGTTAGAGTCGTCATCCAGGGTTGATGTTTGGTAGGTGATGACCAGAGAACCAGACCACGCACCCACTTTCACCTGCTTATTAAATGACTCTCAGGCCAAAAGAAGCCTTTGAGTATCAGATTTTGAATTATCCTTTAAGTTGATTTGGGGTTAGATTTTGCTTTAAGTGACCTCAGTAATCCACATCATGACAACACTACTTCGTTCTACACTAACGTTGGCCTTTTACATTATGAAATCCGCTTGCTTTCATTAAGCTGTTTACTTACACACATCCATGCACACATAAACACATGGCATACGCACAAATATACATAAGCTGGACACGGTGTGACACACAGACACATAATTCATATGTTTCCCTTCTCAAAATCAACTTACTGAACAAGTAAAAACGCTCAGTTCCAGACTCGCTAAAGTTATTTAAAAAAAAATGAAACACTATTTACATATAATCAATATGTGAAAATCTGCTTTGATGTGGCAAACCAGAGTGAGGGCTAATGGATCTCACCCACAACAATGAAGCACACTTAAATGGCATGTCTGCCTGAGGGAAATCACTTTGCTTCAACTCCAGCTCCTTCCTGCTCTCACTGGGGAGTCTGCTGATGCACCACAACTGGATTACTTATGATTAGTCACCTTGCATTTATTTGTAATTAGTTTATGTCTTCGTTCAGCCGCAAGTTTTTGATCATCACTTGTCTCGCTGCGATTGTTTTTTTTTTTTCATTATATAAGAGTAGATGTGTTCTGCGAGATTGGCTGAGCAAGCCGAGGAACTTTATTCAGAAATCTGCCAAAATAGTTTTCTCTATTTTTGTTTACAGCATCAAGAAACAATATACATGATATACAGATGCTCTATGATAATAACTTCAACACATTTTATAGATTTATCTATTGGACACCATAAAGGGTTTATGACCTGGGAAGATCTGGGAAAATTGTCTGAAACTCCTTCCTTTTCTTTTTTAAAAGTCCACAGGCCTCAGTGCTTTCAAATTCATGAACGGAACCAAAAGGCTCCTCTGAACATTAAGCTATTATATATTATATTATCCCGCCTTCTATCATAAGCTCCATCCATTTGAAAAACTGTCTACATACCGAAACATATCTCATGGTGAAACAGCAGCTTGGCAGCACAGTGGTGCTATTCGCTTATTTGTACTTTTACTTCTTCCACTGTTTAGAGGAGAGTGTGCTTATTCTCATGTCTGTTTGATGGCTGGCTATCTTTGAAAATGGTGCAAGGCTATAAGGATACAAAATCGTGCATAAGGCCATCTGTTGGTGGCAAAGTACAAAAAAACAATAAATCATCATTTTCCAAAGGATAATTGCAAATCAGTAATGTTAAACATTTTGTGACGCTCAGAGCCCATAGCTATGAATTAGATGAAACAATATGAAGGTAGTGAACCGTATGCTGGTACCATACAAAAGAACTACAACTCCAGCCTTGCAACTGTGCTGAATGCTTTTTATTTTGGTATATTTTATGTTGTTTTGATGGCCAGTTTTGAATGAAAAGAACAGGACACACATCTTGACAGTTTTCCATCTACAAAGGAGTAACATTTGTAAGAAATGACAAAATAATTTTGGGCTTAAGCTGTGATTATAAACGTTTGTGAGGGAAAGAAGGCAGATATTCTTTAAGTCTTCAACAAACTTTAGAGAAGGCAAAAAGGCTGCTGAATGTGATTAAATGTTAATATGCTTTTTAATAAATGGTTGGCATTTAGTTAACTTGGTTGCTGGTGTCGTAGCTAACTTTAGCCAATTTGAGGAACATAGTTCCAAGTTGAAGTTGTAAAAGTTTGTTATTTTGCCTACAAAAAAGAGAAAATAAATATCCTTAGATGTTATTTATTAAGAGTTTAACACTCAAAAACTTGCCTACTCTGCTTCAGCAGAACTGTGTGGGTCCTGATCATAGACTGTATATAAGAACGTAGTCATCGTGACGTCACCCGTTGGTTTGTGGACTGCCGTTTTGAAGCCTCGAGTTTGGCCGATAGGGCGCCGCCATGTTGATTTTTTGCAACCATATTTGGATGCGACGGTGGAGCTAACGGCCGTTTGTGGAGCTAATTAGCTTGCTTAACTAGCTGCATCTGTATTTCACCTTTGGTCCTGATGAAGAAAATAACCCCACAACTGTCATTCTGTTTTAATTCAAATGTTGCTAAACCCCAGTTGTTGCACGAAAAATATATGACTTCACCTTGTTCCAACTAAGCCCTGCCCACAAACCAACGAGAAACGCAAAAACAAAAGACTTCAGAAAATCTGTCTCGTTAAATGAGTAAACTGTTGGAAAATGTTTTCATGTGGAACTAGATCAGAAGAAGGTTACCAAGATAAATAAGTTTTCAGGGCCTTTAAAACATTTTGTTATGCTAAAAGCTGTAGAATAGCTACAGCAGAAAGCTAACTAAGTAGAGTTTCTCTTATTTCTCTTGTTATTATTACAGTGCTGCAGCCTCACAAGATTGTTCATTTCATGTTATCATGTGTTTCCGAGAATGTATTTAAAACAAATACATGATATATTATCCATTCCCTGCGTTTCTTAAACACAACTTCCTCCATACCATCACTCAACTTTCATTTCTTTATTTGTTCCTTCATTTGCTCATCCATCCATCTGTTTCCTTGGCCAGTCTCGATCAGATTTTGCCAAAACCTGTGAAAATGATGCATCTCACCATTGCGTTCCAGCATTTCTGTAATTACACTGATTAGGTCCAAGGGGTTTTGTCTGTTCCTTTGTTCACTTGTATCTCATAAACCATTTATCAGGTTTTGACAAAACCTGGGCAAGTGATGCATCTCAACACACACTCCAGTTTTCCCAGATTATCATGATTATAGGGCAAAACAAAGGTATTTACTACTAACTTTACTAAGTTGTAGGTTTACTAGTTGAGTACTGCTCTGTCTAACATACCAAACAATAAATGCTGTATCTTAATCTTATTTTCTGGTCTAGACCATCTATAGATGTTGATACATGAGCATGGTATCCAGCCGGTCAGAACCCAAGCTTTCAATGAAAATTGAGGCCCCTTTAAAACACCATAATGGTGTGAAATGTGGTTCATAATTGTCTTGTTTCAGCCCACCGTGGAATCAGCAAACAACTTTAAATAGTGCCTGGGCCAGGGAGCTAAGTTACTTAGCAAGGTGTTCAATAACACAGAGAGGGACATGCAAATATTGGTAAGGCAATTATTGGCATGTCGTGTTTGGCCTTAAGTAGCAGGTAACTCTATCCTCTCCATTATGTATGCTGTGAACTCTGGTCCAAGGAGCACTATTAAAGCTTCGCTTTTTACTGTTAAAAGGCTTGCCTTCTGATGAAAAGAGGCTCACTTTACGCTCAGATGTCCTTCGCAGTGGAAATGCACTTGTAATGCAACAAGAGAAACAAGGCACCTCCTGCCCTCAGGACTCTTATCTTATTAAAGCCACATTTACTGAAAGTGGAAATTGTTAACATTCTGTTTGCTGAAAAAAAGAAACAACAAATAAATACATCTTTTAACATGGGAAACTTTATTTCAGATTTTTTTTTTAAATGTCAAAAATACAATTTTTCCTTTTTTCTTAAACAGAACATGCTCACCTGGTACCATGTATCAAGGCTGAGTCCTTACCACAGCGGCCAGGGTTTGAGTTCAGCCCGGGCCCTTTGCTGCATGTCATCCCCTCCCATTCCTGTCTGCGGAAAATGCCCCCCAAAAAAACAACAACCAAAAAACAAACAAACAGAAATTCCATATCATAACGTTATCAGGAACAACTATTATAAGATGAAGAAACTTAATCGGTTTATAATCAAGTGACTGCATCATCTTTTTCACTGAAAAAATAAATACACAAAAGGAATGGGAGCCACTCTTTCTCCATTGACTTAAATGTTTATTGCACTAGAGAATATTACAAACATGACATCTGGGCTCAGAATGCTTTTATGAGACTTTATTGAAAAAATGAACATAAATACAAAAGGAATGAGATATTCAACACTCATGTTGTGTTTATCTCGCTGCACACACACACACACACACACACACACACACACACACACACACACACACACACACACACCCTTTTACTGGTTTGACTCTTGAAAAGCATTCCTTGTTCCATTTTCCCCCATTCTCCTCAAGAATGTAGTAACAATAATAATGCATTAAGTGGGCTGAGTACTCTAAACACTCAGAGCTTCCTCTCACAGTAAGTGCAGAACCAGTTTGCCTGCTGTTGAAAGCATCTTACACAGAGTCCTACAGAGAGTGAAGAGTTTGCTCCTGCCCCCCCTCACCCCTCTGTTTCTGTCTCTCACACACTCACCACACAGTAGACTCCTACACACTGTCTGTGACTCTGGATGATGAGCCGAGAACGCTGTCAGACTTGGGGTCTTGCGCTGTCCGGTGAATCAGAGGACCTCAACGGGTGATATCATAGTTTTTGCGCAGGCGTCCTGTGATGCCTGCAGAAAAAAAATCCCAATCTGAGTTCCAGCACGCATCATGCTCCATGTCTGCTGGAGCCACCAGCATGGTGCAGCGCAGAGCAGGGGGTTAAATCCCCCATAAGAACACCAAAAGGTCACCAAATGCTGTTGTTTATCCATCCTAAAATAAAGCGCAGAGCGGGTATCCTGTGGATTGATTTTAGCCCCTCTGTGCCTGCAGCATCGCTACACAAATTCTGTGTAGGAAAAGAAGAAGGGCTGTAAATTTCAAGGAACTTCATGAATGTGCAAGTGTTAACAATGAGTACCTTACTGTTGCTGTTTGCTATTTAAATATGGCAAATATTGCCTCACTTCATCAGATAAATTAGATTAATTTATAAATAGTCTAACCCCATTTTTCACGTATCAGGACAAAGGCATCAGTTTTAGTGTTAAATTGCTGGTACAGACTAATCATAGAATACGTTCGTCTATATTTCTCACTGTCGGACTCGGTTTAAAAAAAGGATCAGAGAACCAGAGAAAATCTGGCGCCCACATTACCCACATTGTAAATCAATTGCTGACTGTTTGGAGATTCGGGTGTGTTATGCTAGTAGCGGCTAAAGTAGCCTCAAGCTTCTTTCCTTAAGCAAAGCTAAGTAGCTACAGAAGTCTGGTAAACCAACTGCTGATCACCTCCACACCCCCAGATTTTTCTCATTTTCAAATGTGTAGTCTTCAAACCCAACCAGTGCGGACTCAAGTGACACTTGAGGGTATTTATCAGACTTCATACAGCTCCCTCTGGAGCCACAAAAGGCAACTTTGTTCACATATGTAATGCTACTCCCCAAGACCTGTAAACAGACTTTGATGTGTAAAATTGGTACACTTCCCCCTTTAAGATAATAAGCAGAGCTTAGCTGCATGATTGGGTGATCGGATTTTTCATTATAGCTGCTCCAGCTGCTGAAAACACCTGCTCAAGTGAAAGAGATACAGTGATGCACAAATACTGACATGCAACTCTATCAGCAGAATCTTTCTATATTTCAATTCCACCAGTAAATTGATTCAGAAAGAAGTAGGAATGTCGTGTCTGGACATTGTGGAAATCACCGCAACAGCAGCAGTGCTCTCCGTTGACTGACCCAGCTACCCATCCTGTGGTGACTGAGCAGCTGTTAGCTGGAAGTTTAGTATTAGCATTAGCCTCTGGTTAGCACCCACGACACCAACTCAGTAGGTTTAACAGTGATTTTTGTGACTCCTACAACTTTTGAACATGTTAAACTGTCGATAATAAATGAGAAGTAATATAAAAAAAATCTGCATGCATCCAAGTTTTTTCTAAAGGAAAGCACAAAAAAAGCATTATTTTATTAGTTACTTCTTGGCTAGATGAGCAGCTCAACAGTACCAGTAGAAATAAGGAATGTCAGTGTCTTCAAAGTTGAAGCCATTAAAGAGCACTAAATCAAGTTGCCAGTTGTCTCAGCAAAGGACTGTGTGATATAGCATTATCTTTGCAATTAAAAGGAACGGAGAAGGATCTTTGTAAGATCTCTCTGTCTCTGCCCTTTACACACACACACACACACACACACACACACACACACACACACACACACACACACACACACACACACACTCAAAGAAAGAGTGAGAAAGACAAGCACTCCAGGCACAGAAAATATACCTGAGGGATATCCTCTGTCTTTGATTTCATAGCTCTGCACTGCCTAAGTCTTAAATTAACTTAAATACCATAGGAACATATAAAAGAGGGTGAAAGAGGGTGTGGGCCGTGGGATGTATTTGAGGGTAGGGGCATTTTGTGTTCATTTAAGTTGAGTTATGTCTGTTAATCACCGCTATTTTTGCCCAAAGTGTCATTTCTTTTTGCTGCAGTTGTCATATCATATTAAAGGAAGTACATCATGAATGTAAAGAACAACAGAAAAACAAATACCCGGAGATAAAAATGCAAAGCACAAGACCTGAAAGTGAAATCTCTATTCATCCCCCGGTCAGTGACCTATACATGTAATTATGGGACCAGTTCAAGCAGCTTCAAATATACCCTGAAGAATGTCCCGAAACATCACTTCATCGCCCCAGAACTGATGGTTTTTTTTAAAGGCATAACAGCTCTCTGTTTCTTCATATGTCACAAAGATTCAGAATCTGTGACCTGAAACAGCCTGAGGAGAGCGACTTCACAGGCAGTTTCCTCGGGGACTAATGTGTTTTCAGAGCGGCGACCATCTTTTTCACTGTTTAATGAGCTCAGTCATAAATAAATGCATGGCCTTAATTAGCCTGCGTGTGGCGGGGGCACTGGAATTAGTGTGGAGCTCTGGAGATGGAGGCTCCATGCCTGCCCAAGTTCTTCTAGAGATGGTGATCCGGGCGTGGGGAGGTGGCCTTTGAGCAGATGCTCTCGCTCTCTGCTGGTTGAGGATCCCATGATTCCCTCCTTTCATCTAAATCTATTAAGCTGCATCTCACTGAGCTCTCCTTGGCTGGTGAAGGGGCTTATTTGGGACAGTGGTCCAAACCTGGGCCAAAAAGTAATCTGTTGTTTTAAGACGATTAAATCAGAATCATAAAATTAAGCTAGAATTTAAAGGAATCTTTCAACATTTTTGCAAGGGGTATTTTATTTTTGAGGTTGTTAAAGATGAATAATAAAATTACAATATAATCTGTCTGTTAAAAACATTTATTGCCCTTAAAATGATTGCTTGTGGAGTTTATTTTTATTGTGGACAAAAAAGAACAATGAAAGAAGTGACAACAAACCTGGCAAAATGGCTGCAAAGCCAACATCACTTGCAGTAACATAAATTCAAAATAAAATACATAATAATGTAACATAATGACATAAAATGTTAACTCTCATCCAGTTGATTCAGCTAATTACAATTTATACAATGTGTCTTTGTATCTGGTTTCATTTGTTAACCAACTGCAACAAATATTAATTCTATGTTGCTGCTAAGGCTAGCTATTGGGCTAACTATCTTAATAATGCATGGATTGTCCTAACGTGAATGTCTGCCCACATTGTGTGAATCAACACCTGTGTATTTTCTCAGGCAGTGTAAATTTTTCATTGTAAAGATGTGTGTACGGTTGTCACATTTTTATGTCTTAATAATAAGCTGGTAAATAAAATATGAACATTATTTTGTCACTATAGTCAAGTTGAATTATTATTTATGTACAAGCAAAGTTAGTGTTCTTTACAATGAAAGCAAAACAACAATGCAAGGAGGAAATATTATACATTGGCTCCTCAACTGACAAAAAGGGGCATTGTCATAATCTGGCCTTAAGTTAGCATGTTAGCTTCCCGGCTGTCAGTGGCAAGAAATGCTAACGATGCGAAAGCACTGGTTATTATAGCCCACCTGAGGGAAAACTTAGCATCTCTTCCACCTAAAATGAATTTACCTAAAAGTATTTACTGGACTAAATATTAGAACTGTAAGCATAATCCTAGCCAAAAGCTAGTGTCCACAAATACTAACATGCTAATATGCTGGCCATTTTAGCCTTCCTGAGGGATAAACTTTTCTTTTTAAAGTGGCAAACATCTATTCAAAAGACTAAACACTGGGACTCTCAACGTCATATGCTCAACTCAGGACATTTGTCTTTACATTTAATGCACACAGATTAGGTTCCTGGGGTATATTTCAAATAATATTCATTTACTATAGTGTCAAAGCACTGAATTATCAGGTATGTCCGTTTCTTTTCAGAACTCCTGACCCAAATGTTTCACATGCTGCTTTATAAAAAGTCTATAAATGTATGGGCGATTCTAAAATACAAATAAATACTTGAGGAATTTCCTTCAATCAAAGGTCCAGAAGTGAGATGAGTATCTTACTAACAGCAGATCAGGTGAGAGACAGTTTGCAGAATGCAGGCGGTGATAGAAACATTACTAAAATGGGCGAATGCCTGTTGGGGACGTGGTGAGTAATTCTGCTCTCATATTGCATTCTAAGTTACAACACAACTATGAGAAGGTTGGGGGCTCCACCGCTCTGGCCAAATCCCAAACACACACACACACACACATAGAGACAGACACAGATGACTAACCAGCCTCGCTCTGATGAAAGCAGAGAGGGGCCAGTCATCTCTCTTGACCAGTGCATCTGTTGTCCACGACATTACTACTGTTGAACATGTAAACAGCTCCAGTGCAGTACACTTTTCAATCACACCTCACATCAACATTTATTCAAAACAATTTGTGGAGAGTGGCCTCGGATCAGGATTGTAAAAATACATTAGGAACAGACATTAGTAATATTGCTGGGCCATATGTGTGGCAGACCACTGAGGTCACCTGACACTGAAGGTCACCTTTTTGCAGTACAAATTATTAAGTGCTTCCCCTCTAATCAGATGAGACGTCCCACATACTGCCCGTGCACACAGCAACCAGTTTATTTATAGGCTTCAAACTAAAATGACCAGTTGGTTTAATTTAATAGTGAGCAATAGGATTATACATGGAAACAAATTACCTAAGTGGGGGTGCACGCTACCAAAATCTTTTAACAATGATGGAAACCACGGACATGATGTCTCCCAGCATTATTTCATTATTGGGTTTAGCCTCTGCATCTGTCAGCTAGGCCTGGCTTCTGGATGGGCCCAGCTTGTGTCCAGACTGACACACAGCTGCTAGCAGCTCACACAGACTCACGCCCCAGACATCACACACTCCAGGGTCATGAAGGGGAAGGGCAGAATCCTATCCCACCAGCAACCACAGACGCAGGCCTATTACCCAATTACAATTCAATTTCATAGCCTGCTGTGGTAAAAAAAAACAAAAAAAACAACTAGTCAGACGTGAAGGTTTCACATGTTTTCTACCCTGTATATCAGGAGAGATGTTATTCCGACCAACAGTGGCTTTATCCGCAGATCATGATATCTGTAAATGTGTCTCCCACATGTTCCTGGTAGAGAACAGAGCATCTCTTCTGACGCTGAACCTCTCTAAACGTGAGTAAGTGCAGACAATATTTAATCTGATAGAGTACGAGGGGTCAACATCAGCATACAAACAGAAGACGGTGTAGGGCACCATTTCTCCTCTAAAAGAATTGTGCTGGTGACAAAATGTATTTTTTTATTATTATTAAGGAATGCAATTAGACTTCAGCCTTAATATCTCAGAGGCTGTCTCATTCTCAAACTACTCTGTTATGCTTGCCAACTGCAATCAGAAATAACTCTGTCCCTTCAACTTAATGAAAAACAAGTACTTGGCTATAAACTTGTAGTCATCCTCTATCCAATCACATTGTCTTGAGTAATTAAAATGATTAGCTTAATTAGCTTAATTAACTAAATTTGACTACAGGACATGGCCATATGGTGAAGAAAAACAAAGATGGGAGCTAATTAAAGTTAAAATAATGCAGGTTTTAATTAACTCAACCCTTAGGCATCAACATTTTCAAATTTATCCAAGCTGATAATTAAAAAGTCCTCTTGCCCAAGCAACATTTCTTCTCTGAGCTAATTAAATCTGGAAATAAATTAGCAACATGACGCTCCAAATATTAATTCCTGCTAGAAGATGACTTCACTTTCTAATGAAATTAATTAGCTGCACTGGACCCTCAATCAGATGCCAGGCGCTGTCCGTGAGCATAGACCTCATGTAATCTAGCGCCGGGCTAAGGGCCCGGGGGCAGAAATTTACAATTGTAATGAACACTCTTTAACTGTGTGTCTCTCTTAATACACCAAATGAACATGTAGATCTATTTATGCCAAGGGCTTCCTCATTTATAAAGGAGCGGTAAGACCAGCTAGTTAAAACTTTCTTTTTTCAGAAAGAATGCGTAGTGCGAGAGAGCACATAACCACATAGCTGCCAAAAGCAATGCCAAGACCAGCTTCAGCAGCCTGTAAGGTTCCACAGGCTGTGCCTGTGTGTGTGCCAGCCTATTACAGAAGACCCTCATGAATTCACCCCCCTACACTCTCTTGGCAGCTTAAGGGGATGACACTGTGGACGGGGAAGATGCAGTAAAATCTATCTGTCTGCATTTTCCAGTCCTTACTGTCCCCATTGCCTCTGCATATAATTTACTGTATATATGGGGCAGTGTCATAAAACAAACTTCATTATGGAGCATTATGGCTCTGTTTAAACAGATGTCTGCTTTGTGAGACACCTTAAAAAGTCAGCATTGACATGACTTTACCTCACATTCTTAGCAGACTTAGCACTGGGGATAAAATAGACACAGTTTACTGCATCAGTGGAAAAGCAGGTTACAACATATTCAAACAGATTTTAAGATTATGATTAAGAAGATAAGATCAAGATGAAATTTTAATGATCCCCAAAGGGAAAGTGCATAAAAATTAAATAATTACAGCTAAATCCAAAAGTTCCAGCATGCAGCACCACTAAATGAGTCAGGTACTTTTTTTGATGGTAAAATACATCACAAGTTCATAATGTATCACAACTACTGCAGTAAAATTACAATTTAGGTCAGCTTGATAGTACAGGTATAATTTAAAATCACACAAATAATTCATAAAAGTGCCTCATAAAGCACGCTGCAAACTCAAATGGATGTCTTGTGTTTATCACACAGGCAAAACAATGTCATCTTTAAAGCATTTATGTTAATAAGATCATGTGCATCCGAACAACATAAAGAAACTGTACTACCTGGATTGAATGTGCTCAACAATCTGCAGCGCTGTGTCCACTCCCTTGTTAGCATACTGCTGTATTTTCAATAATTAAGTCAGTGCCATTCTCACGCTCAATGTCACTGATCAATATGATGCGCTTTCTATTATGCAGAGCCTGCTAAGCACATCAGCAGCCTGACACACAAACAAAGATGCAGTCTGTACAGTAGGTGGCTCTCCAGAGGCTGTACCGCGTCCTCTCTCAGACGCTTGTTACAGCCCATTGGGCAAGTGCGGGCATGAAGGACAAACCTTCATGTTACTATGGTGACAGAAGATGCTGTAGCCTTTGTGTCGAGCATGTTCTCTCTAAACAGCCTGCGATGTCTTTAAAATTGAGATAATTGTGTTTACTGGCCACAGAGTGACTTTCAGTCTGTGCAGACAACAAACTATGAGCAGGAAAAAGCTGCTCCTTTGAGTCAGTTTCTCAATAATTAATGCTCTCCTCTGGCAATTTTGATCCGATATGTAAATAGTATCTCATCTCATTATGCAGAACATTGATGAATATGACAAAATTCCAAGAGATGACAGTCCAGCTCACACAGTTGTGGGCAAACATTACAATACACTAATGACCCGGGCCTTTAATGTCATCCCATCTGAGACATTAGAGAATTTGAAATTAAAGGTACAGTTGGCTCACGCGACAAAGTGGCCCTCATCTAAGTGGAATACTCACATCAGTCAGGATGCAGCCATGATGCGCCCGAGCTGAGCTTAAAGCTAGTTATAGCTCACATCAAAGGAACGTCATCATGCCCAACAGCTACCCTTGCCATTTGGATCCCACTGAATCCGATCCTTTAGTTACATTTTTTCAAGCTATCTCTCCTCCAGCTTCCACGCTTAAACACCATTAAAATGGAAAATATAGTGTTTTCTGCATCAGCCCCGGCCTTCGTTATTTCACAGACTTGTCCTTGTTATCTTGATCGCAGTAAACAAGCGGCATGCACTCCTCTGAATTCTCAGCTCTAGTGTGGAGTTGTCTGACAAAGTGGTCAAGAATGTAGACACAATTAGTGCTTCAAAGAATTGTCTAGATATCAACGAGGCAGTGACCTTTAAAACAAAAGATTATAAACACTGGGATCATAGAAATGCACCGGCTGGTGCCATAAGGGTCTAACTCATTTATTTCAGGTGTTTTTCCTATGTTGTGCTTTGAAGAATAATACATCTCGATGCTCTAATCATGCTGCTCTGGGCTGTGATTCGTCCCTTAGATATTAATAATACAGAAAAATATACAGAAGCATCAGAGATTGGGTAAAATACATACATAGCTTTTAGACAAAGATGAAGCATCTGATGACTGTTAATTTGATGTTCAGAGCGCTGCTTTCCTAATGATCCTGCTGTGGATTATATTATGAGAGAGATTCTGCTTTTTCCCCCCTTTTTTGAAGCAGCTCCTCTTTAAACTAGTCGAACAGAGCATGACTGTGATTAACTTTAAAAGGTCACTTAAAATAGCTTTCAGGAACCATGTGATGAAACCTGGTTTGAACGTTTCCAAATGATGTACTCGGAGATGAAGACGCTATACCAGTCTTGCCTAGCGAACCCAAAAATACACTTCATGCTTTAATAACCCCTGACAGCATACAGAAGTCATTTCTAGACCTCCCGGCACATGTACCTGCAGAAAAAACAAGCCGTCTCCGAACAATAATACATCAAGATTCCCTTAAATGAGTCTTAACATGTCTCCAACTGCACCTTTCGTGACCTACCTCAGACATGAGAGGTTAATCCATGACAGGGTTAAAAACCTATCTGGCCTTTCTGGTCACATAACACCCCAATTACTTTAACAATCTCAGAGTGAATGGGGGAGGGGGGGGGGGAGAGAACGAAAGAGATGGGAGAGAAGAAAATACAATAGATAAAAGTCTGTCTCAAAGTAAAAGATAAGTTCTTATCTTAATCTAATGACTCCACAGCCTTAATTTGTCAGACCTGGCTTGCCTGGAAGGAAGAAAGAGAGTTTCTTGTACACAGTGTTAATAAGGGACATCTCTCAAGTCTCGGTGCCTGCGAGCAGAGGAGAAAGGATCATCGGCGGAACATTCAGTGGCAACAGCGAGATGTGCTTCATTCTGTGGATGTAGTTTTTTTTTCGTCTGCTAACAGTTGCTAATTAGCACCTTATCACCTTCCAAGCAGCTCCATACTGTGGAGACGCCAAGCACAGAGTATTTATAACCCAAACTCCAGTGACTGAGGAGATAAACAGCTCAACGTGGCCAATGGCCAGATCAAACATTTAGCTGGTGTTGTGAAACTATTTAGCTGCATTATTCTAAAGGAAATGTGGGATTCATAAAGAAGGGGGAAAAAACATTTTAGATCAATTTCACATGACCTCACTACTCAAAGGGCACTCTGTTTAACGTATGAACATGTAAGCTACAACACCAGCAATTACATTTAATTACTTACGCTTAAAATCAGGTTAGGAGTATTGACACCTTCATAATATGTCTCTGTTTTTTTTTTAGCCAAACCTCTCCTGTGTTAGCACCTTGCAAATGCTATGAGTGTATTCATCCATTGCATGAATCCATCCCTTTGGAATCAAATTGCTAAACCTGGCAGTGTTTGGGACATGCTTTGCTAACGGAGCTACACGAGACCAGACTGACGGAAATGACACGAAAAAAATAAAATACAAAACATGCCTCTCACACTGCAATTTCTTTGATGAGACAAAGAAAATAGAATGTGAGCATTGTGTGAGAGCAAATCTCAATAGATTAATTTGAAGTGTTCACTGAATTGTGATTCCTTTTAATTAATGATAGAATTAACTGCTTTGTTAATGCGTTCCTGGAGGAAATGAGCTGCTGGCAAATTCAGCAGCGAACAAAAGGAGGACACATCTCTCTTGACATTTATACAAGTCCAACTTTGCCAGTGTCAGGGTGCAACAGCTCATGTTGGGTGAAATTTATCTTGAAGGAATGTTTTTCTGCACTGTTAGGAGACAGTGATTCGAAACCACCACTGTGTTCGGAATCAATAAAGGCGGTGCTGCTAAAACAAGCTGAGAACTGGTGTTTTCGTGGGAGCTGAAGGTGAAACATATTACAGGGGTGTTGATACTATTTTAAAACTGCACACATGTTGGTTGTTGTAAATTATCAGCTGTCCACTGTTGTGAAAAAGCATGTCATATCATCAGCTAAAGTCTAACCAATCACCAATTTGGGAAACTTTCTAAACCAATTAATTGTTTAAAGGATCATTTTGGTCTGTCCAGGCTGTACCCCGCCTTTCGCCCGATGTAAGCTGGGTTTGGCTCCAGCCCCCCCGCGACCCTGTACGCAGTCTAAGCGGTTGACAATGGATGGATGGATGGATAATTTTGGATTATTACAACCTCGATCTTATTTTAGTAGCTCTGTTTATTAGTAAAAATGACACTGTACTACACTGGGAACATGACGACAACAACACGGTCAAGATAACCTGATTTAAGGCTGTCGCTTTTTGTGTGCGTAAAGTGTCTGAAACTGCAGTTCCTCGAATGTCCACTTGATGCTGGCTCCAAAAGGGCATTTCCAGCCAACAGTGCTTAAGCTGTCAAGAGGCCAGCTCGCTGATGCCCAGTGTCCGCCGGAAATATAAAACTGCTTTATGTAGAGTTTTAATGTTTTAATGACTGGAACCATTTGTTTTGGAAAAGAGTGATTCGGCTCCTGGTAGAAACGTCCTGAAGGGTCAACACCAAAGGACTACAAACTAAATACAAACTGAACTCGTAACCTGACCTAACGTTAGCAGCAGCAGCTCAAATGTAAACAGACCGCAGGACTAGCTGCACACCGGCTGCTAGCTAGGTGATTTCCGACATGAACTTGTTGTTGATTCTCTCTGACCAATCAGTAGTCTGCAGTGCTTTCACGTTATGTTTTGGTATCGCCTCAGCTCGCTTGGAACCTCAACAGAGGTAATAACAAAAAAAGTACCAGGTAATAGATACCAGATTTGCCCAATGGAAAACCAAAAACGGCAAGTAGAGTGGGAACCATCCGGTGGAAAAGGGGCTATAGACCCCCACGTTTACATGTCCAACTATACAGCAGAAATAAACATGTTTACAGCCTAGTACGAAAAACGGTGTTAGTCTCCATAGCTGATTTCCCTATTCATGACAGCCAGTCGCTAGCTGTCTGCTAACTCGACCCACACTCCACCTCTTTGCCCATTTCTGAGTCAGGCACTGCCAAGATGGTGACAGCCAGAGCTGCCACATTTGGTCTTCATTGTGACGTCACAAGACTGCGTCCATGATTTATACAGTCTATGGGCACCACACATGAACAGAACAATGTCACTTCTGCAATTTATTTTACAGGTCGGTTATGTGGGTTTGCCATAGATTTATTCACATGAATAACCTATTAGTTGTCCTTTGTTCAGACTTTATTTTTTGAAAAGGTAAAAGTCGTAATTTAACTTAGCTGCTGGCTTGTTTACTAGCTGTGTTTCTTGCCCCGTTGTAGCGATGTTGCCGTGGTCCCATGTCTCAGCAACTCAATTGTTAAGCACAGTATTAGCATAAGCAATAGGAATGAAAGCCAAAAGTGAGATTGTAAAAAAGGAGAATTATCCTTTAAGCTTCTCCCCATTGACTTCAATAAAGGACACAGGCAATTTGAAAAAACACACCTTCCAAGTGGAAATGGCACTTTTCCTTCACACAAACACATGTAGTGTTCTGTAGCTGTGTTAAGAGGGATTGATCTCACACTTAAAGGCTGTTAAGCCCCCCCCCCCCTCCGTCCCCAACCAAATCTCACTGTTCACTTAACTAAACACTGCATTTGTGGCAAACGGCTTCAATTGCTCTCATGTCTTGACTTACTTATAACCCATTGGAGTAAAAAAAATCATGATTACGAAACACTTAGCATAGGTCTTTAAGAAAGATGAGAGTTTCCGCTTACATAGATAAGAATTATAAATGGCTGTATCCAAGCTTCAGAGTACTTTGTGTAAGACAACAAAGACATATATATTTTATTACCATACATAGAGGTAGCCGATATGGACAATCAGCTATATTAAGAGCACAAAAAGTTAATAGTCACAGCCTTTTGTTTGATTCACTTAGAGAAGACATCACAAATTGGATTCCATGTTTCAAAACATTTTCTTTTTGATGGTGTACTTTGTGATGATTTTGGGTTCAGCAAGACATGGAGACAGAGCATCCCTGAGATTTCAGAAACAGGGATCTTGGAAGTGGAATTGAGTGAGTATTACAGGCTACATCCCTGCAGCAGCTTTTAACACATACTAAATTACTCTGCGTCCACGCCCATACTCGATTTAAATCTATCAAAAGCGGGAGGGAGAAAAAAAATCAGAGTGAGAAGTGAACACAGTGCTATATCTTTTCATCCAGTCATTCTGGGCATTTATTGAACAATTTGGAACGTGTTTCTCCAGTGAGTTTGGATATGCATCCTTTAGTAAGAGCAGATTTCAAAGGGGTGTTTATTCAGTAACTGCAGCATGTTCCTTAATCCTGTATCACTGGGTATAATATGATAGCACATGTGCTATTTTAGAAGGGCAGGTGACCTGTGTAGCTCCAAATTAAAAGAGACTCCTATGAGCTTTGGTATAGGACTTTAAGGCAGGAAAACCATTCCTGGCTCCTTTGGGACCATGATTTCAAGATGGTTCACCTATCAAGCTAGGAGGAACACATGTTCACGCAAATGTCACCTTGTGTGAGTAGTGCTACCCCCACCGACCGTCCCAAAAACAAACAACAGCTGCATATTCTATTTAAGAGCAGGGCAACGGGGCATCCGTACGAGCATAATATCACAGAGCAGGCCATTCTCTGCACAGGCCTGTCGAGTATGATGTACGTGGCGGACCGGTATCTTCCCCACCAGAGCTCAGATTGTTTTGATATTTTTATTAACATGTCCTCAATCATAAATCACCCCGGGGAAGTGAGGCCGATCCCTCCTCTCCGTGCAGCATCAGATTACAGGTAGAAGACAAAGTTATCGGACACCTTGCCACGTGTCTTGCGTTTAAGCTACAACACTTATTCCTGTGTTCGCGCATAAAGACTTCAATTCAGTTAACATTCAAACATTAGAATGGAGCTGAATACAATATACATAATATTATGTAAATAGACGTTTCCATATAGTGGCTAGGATTCAAAAGCAGCCTATCCTTCATCTGTTTTTATCAAAGCTGGAGACAAAACCAGTTGGACAGGCAGTAAGCACTTCTTGCAGTGTCAGGATTTGATGTCATATCGCTTTAAATAACCTCATCATTTTGTGTTATTGTGCATCTTGTGATGTTATCATCTCAAAAAGAATGTATTAATACATTGTTTAAGCACAATACTGTGTCTATTTGCATCACAATGAGACTCCAGACTCTCTCTCTCTCTTTTTTTTAACTTCTCAGCAAGCAAACTGCTCAGTGCCCCCGACTCGACTCGGGCCAAGCAGCGGCCGAGTTGCTCTGCAGCCACACACATTTTCATGTCATACTAACTTGCCAGTGTGCGCAAAACTGTCAGACTCTCTTAAAGGCTCTGGATGCTATGTGTAATTCCTTTAACACAAGGCCATGCAGATATCTTTATCATTGTTGTAATGGCGTGCCCATGCCACCCTGCATCCTGCGAGCTTGCACAAGGCAGCTGGTAATTCATTTAATTTAGTCAACTCGGCCCGCAGTGGATCAGACCGCGCTCATGTTGTGTTGATGGCCAGAATACATGGCCGGACACTCAGCAGCCTTCGTCCTTCAGAGGTGATCTCAGGGTCATATGTGATTCTATCACAGGCCAGAAAAACATCATTCATGACTTCCTATCTGCAGCCAGGGACTGTTTCATGAGGAACAGATGTTGAAACACTTGGAGGAGAGAAAAGTCTTGATCAAAACTGTGATGGCTTATGAGAAGGTATAGAATTGATGAATTGCAGCTTATTTGTCATATCCCACTTTTAACTATGACCTCTCTTGATGAAAGTATTTTTTGCCATCATCAGAATAGAGATTGCCTTTGTTTGTTCAATATGTAAACACCATCTGTATTTTGTTTAATCCTTCTCAACAGGTAGCCAACTCTAAAGCGAACCCACTGTCACTCACAACCTAGGACATTTGGCACTCTGACTCGAAATCTGTGTGTTGGTGCTTCAAAGCAAATATCTTGTTCACATGTGGTCTGAAGCGCTGCGGGCGCGTTCAACTGGATCTCAGTCAGCGCAGAGCGGGAGATTTATCTCTCCTGATGAATCTGGCCACTCATTATGAGGTGGACATGTCTAATGAGCTCTCATTTCACAAAGGCCTTGGCCTGAGTTCAATCTGAGTGTGGGGCATTAAAAGGTTGAGTTTTGTGGGCTCAATACAAAATAAAATTTTGATATGGAATGATTTGAGTTGTCAGTTTGACAATATGCACATTTTACATATAAACCTAACGAGTTGTAGGGACACCTTTTTGACTGTAACACATACTGTACCAATGTCATGCCATTCCCATGCGGCATTCAGATTGCCTAACTATACGTAAGGGATTCATAGGAAATGATGCAGCTTGTAAGTGTAGAGCTTTGATTGCGCCATAAAAACCAGGCCTGCCCCGACCCGAGGCTGAGAAAATTCTGTCTGTTTGAACAAAACCCAAACCACGTTGTTTTGAGCCAAACCTGACCCAAAGCTGAATATCAACTTTTAAAAAAAATGGAATCGCAATTAAACCACATTGTGCATATCATATAGTGCAAAATTATTTTCAAAAGGAATAAATATCAAATTCACATTAATTATACTTGTGTGTGTGATATCAAACAGAGAAAAGCAACAAATCCACAAATTTAAGATAATGTTTGGTATATTTGCTTGATAAATTACTTAAAGCTTTTTTTTACATTAACAATGGGTTAAATCACAATGTGTAATATTAATGTTGTGAACCCACACAGAATTATCACCCGACTCAGCAGTTCCTTGTTGATTGTTTGGTTTCAATGGCCCACAACTTTAGCTCAGTTTTACACACACATTAACCTCATTTTCAGCAACAACAGGCAGCTGTTTCAGTGAAAAATTCTTATAAACTGCGTGTCATACCTGCCCAGCACCTAATGGCGCAAGGACAAAGTTAGCAACTAGCTGGTATACATTGTGGAGCATTTAGCACCGAAAGAGAGCTGTTTTTGGAGTTGGTGGAGACCAAAACAGGGCTAAAAAGAGAGTGAATATTGGACATCCATCATGTGGACAATACAAATGTTGCACTGCATCTGCATTATGTGTAAAGAGGCAACTGTTTTCTAACATGTTTGCCATGTCAACTATGTAAGGTAATAACATGTCAATGTGGTGTTTACAGCTTGTTGTGTGCCGGGAAGTGGCCAAAATAATCAGTGAATACTGCTTTACATGCTTATTAAAATAATTAAAACCGATTTATTTTCTGTTGATTGACTAAACGATTAATTAACTAACAGTGCTGGTGTTTTCTCAGGAAGCATTACTTTCTATTGTCTGCCCGCTACGTTGTCATATGATCTGCTTGCTTGACCCGGTGATGAACACTACAATGAATTAGAACATAATGTGATAATGTGTCCATTGTGGTGGCATGTTCATATTATGGGCAGCTGTAGCTCAGGTGGTAGAGGAGGTAGGCCATTAATCATAGGAGTGGCAGCTCAATCCCTGGCTCCTCTTGTCCAACTTACAAAGTGTCCTTGAGCAAGACACTGCACTCCAAATTGCTGCCAATGTGTGTGTGTATATAAAAAATGTTTTGGACATGTAAATAACTCTGTAGTCACATTGAGCACCTGAAAACAGTAAGGCGTTGCTGTCAGACAGGAAGTTAAAGAAAGAGGACACCATTTTTGCCTGGATTCAGAGAAGCATTTGTCTTGCAGGATTGTCGTGTAACCTTTCGGTCTGCCATTTGCGGAGATGCTATGTCGGTGAGTATAGATGTAAGAGGGCCCACTGGAGGGGTGCCCTCCCCACGTGCCCACCTGCCTCTCTTACCGCAGTCTGCTGTACCATGTGGAGCCCCAGATGTAGCCGGCAGAATAATCCACACTCACATACTCATGAAAGTGTCCATCTGGCCCCACACGCACACATTAAGCCCCGGAACCATACAGGCATGGGGACACTGGGAAGCCTCTGCAGTCCTGTTGTTGTGGCATTTACCAGATACAGCAGTGGGAGATACTGCTGTACTTCATCTATTCTGTCTATAGAAATGCCCGAGCTGAGGTGGTGCGCATCTGAGAGTCACTTGGCTGTGACCGAGAGGTGAAACGGAGAGGGACTGAGCAGGATAAGCCTGCCGAGCTCACTGCTAGCTGAACACAGCAGAGTGAGGAGGATCTTTTTACATTAGCTGTGCCTCAGGCACACGCAGATAACAGCAAAGCTCCTGCCTGGCAGGAGAGGCACCAACATTACAGCCCTGCATCACAGCTGGCACTGTTTATCCAATCAAATCAAATACCTCTTTTTTATTTCAAGGTTTTCTTTGCAGATCTGAAAAAAATAGATCTTATGTATTTACCATTACTAAATGCAGATAGTCCTGAAAATGATTCAAGGTAAACATCAGCTAGAGGCCTGCCTCAGTTTGTTTCCATATATAAAATCACAACACAACATTAAATTATTCAATATAATAATTTCATGTACAAGACAGTTCCCCATGAATTACATTACATAGTGAACTTAATCCATTAAAGGGGATTTTGAAGTGCAATACTTAATTGCTTGAGTGACCTCACTTGACTAATAACGCACAACTAACCAAATGTAATAAGTGATTTTCATAATGATGTAGATGATGGTTGGATCGCTTACGTATTGGACTCTATTGTACAATTGTCAATCTCATTAATTTTGTAATGAAAATCTTATCATAACTTACAAGACTGATGGCAAAAAGTAGGAAAGAATGTTCTTTAATCATGTTTAAAGGAGATGTAGGTGTTGTAAAATCCTGCTTGGCACAATTGATCCTTTCTTTGGTCTTATCAACACTGATCTCCATATTGCTACTCTTGCACCATGCCTAAAGAGCGTGTGTTTGGGCCAAATACTCATCCACAGAGGAAGATAGCTAATGATGGCTATTGGTCAAAAGTCATTCAGCATTCTTGCTTTTGGCTTTTTGATTGAGAATTTCTATGATTTAAGCACTGTGTGTGAGTTTAAAAAGTAATAGAATAGTATAACCCTGTAAAGACTCCTTTTAACTGGGGGGACACAGTCTGTAAGAACAGTGACCTAGACTAGCAGCAATCTCTTCCTCTTTCAATACTATATGTAAGATTATGATGATGCTGCTAAGTCTGTCACGTTCCATGCTGTCATCTACACAGTCAAATCTAATGTAAAAACATTTAACTCATTAGCAAAGGGCTGGCTGTTACTGACAGAGCATTCTTCCCTGTTTCTGGTCCTCCCCATTACTGCATTTAAGTCTTTCCATGCGTGTCTTATGACACCTGTTGAAAATTTAATTTCAATCTTGTAATCTATTTTAGCTTCAAAGATCTTTCCTCTAAGTTGTCTCCTCTTCTCAGACAATAATTCAGTGTCACCACATGCAAAAGGCTATTTCCTTTTCATTACGACATGCCTTCAGTTCTTTTGATACCCAAGACTTTTTGTCTCAGACACATTATCCTCACACAAGTAAATGTAAGAGGAAACAGTGTCTGTGATTTCATGCAAGATAGAAGAAAAGGTCCCACACGGTGTCCTCCAGACTCTCTAGTCCCTCAGTACCTTCCTTACACCACAATTGTACTACTTTAGTGACAGGTTACACTTGTTTCACTAGTACCTTATGCTTGAGCAGCACTGAGGTGCGATCTCCCATGGGGTGGTCTGCAGTGTAATAGACATCTGGAAGTGTTCCCAAAGCAAAGCTCATGAGTGTGACAGTCCATACATTGGCATGGAGTACATATAAATACCAAGATAAATCACATTTCCATCTCCACATCTCCAAGAACAAAAGCATGCTGATCTGCAGAGCGAGGGAGGGCATCATTGTAACTCTGCACTAGCCTCTCTGCTGCAGCATCATTATTTAGACCAGACACATAAGTGAGAATAAGAGTGATTTGACCAAAACACTCGTGGAAGATAGAAGGGTCTAAAAGAGACGGTTAAAACTTTAAAGCCTGGGCTGCACACTTTCACACTCAGAACTGTCTTTCTCTGTTATTCTCCACAAAGATACAGAGCACGCTTCCAAGTGATTTTGCTGATCTACGATCTATGTAAAGGGAATCTGCAGCCGGGGCTTTGTAGCCATTCTCTCATGCCTCCTCTGGACCCCTCGTTTCGTTCTTCTCTTTGGTTGTCTTATGTTTCTTAATTCACTGCTGTCCAACGGCAAAATTAAGGCCCAAAAATCACAGGCATGTGAGCTTAGAGCACATGCATGTATACCAGGAAGTCATGCTGAGTTGTCCAACGAGCGTTTCCAGTTCATTGTGACTCTGTGGGTGAAAGTTGATCCCTGTACGTTAATCCCCATAAAACAAGAACATATACAAACTCAAACAAATGGAAGGTGAGCACAGGGTCAGCAGCAGAGCCGTGCCCCAGGAATTAATCTAACATCATCATCTTTTCATCGGATTTATTGACAGTACAAAAAATATAGAATAATGCCAGCATTATACTTACACCAAATCTTCCAGTTCCTTAAACTCATGTAGTATGCATCAAACAAACAGGAAATGTGTATCGTGTGGCATTGTATCCTGCTCAAACATATAGCAGATGAGCTGTTATATATTAACACAATCCGTAAGAGATGATGGTAATATAACATGAGGGCTACTTAACACTTCTTCTATCTGTTTGATGATGGTTTATGTTTAAAGAACGACAGTAGTGTCTCACTGGGAAGCTTTACTCTCATTTCTGAAGCAGCAGCGGGACAGACGCCTCTCTCGCCCCCGTCCCCGTCACCACTTCACAGGCTATTCAATTAGCAAAAGAAGCATGGGAGACGGAGCCATAATGGAGCTGATGAGATGCACAAGGACAGGTGACACTAATCAGAGCGGCGCCCCATTGTCTCTGTGTGGACATCATTAAGGAACGAGAGTGATTTCAGGCTCTTTTTTTTTTTCTCTGAGCCTGAACACAAGCAAGCTGCGTGCATCAGCCTCCTTATGATCAATTTGTAATATGCGAGAATATATCCACAGGATAAAGTGAGAGTGCCGGGGTTTAACACAGAGGAAAAAAAGAATATTTGACGTCTCAAAAACAGGTTTTAAAGTGTAAAATCTCATAAATGCCACACTGATCTTGAATGGCTGTTAGAATTATCTCATACCCAACGGATTCACTCTCACCCTGTGTTCTGTAAACTCTTTCTGTTAGTGGTTCAGTAAAGGATGAGACGTCCACTCGTCAACACATCTGCTTTTCTTTCCTCCACTTGACTGGGCGAGGCTGCTGATGAAGCGGCCTCAGACCGATCCCAGCAGCCCGGGCTCGTTCTGTCCTCTTTAAAGCCTCTGGCCTTGATTGTGAAGGAGCTCTTCTCAGCCTGCCGGTAACGACTGCTGAGGTAGCTGGACACACACCTGAGGAAACACCATCAAGTTATAAACATTAGGTGAGAACTGACTCAGGGACTCAAGGTTTGACTGCTTCATCCCTTATCCCAATTAGCTACATTCACACTTTGACTCTTCCCAAATAAGTAGTTTCTCCTTTGCCCTAATAGGTTTTGGGGGAAACATAATTTGTGCTCAATATCCTCAATTACATTCACATGCAACATTCTTTCTAATTCTAAGATGCATGACTTTCCTGTTGCAGAGAAGTAATAGGGAGGAGATCAATGGCTGGGTATAGGTGGAACTCACATGGGCGTCCACATAGCTGCAAGGGTCCAAAAGAATTTTTGTCACCTGTCCATGTCAGACATACTGTATGACTCTATGTGTTGACAGCTATCTGAACACCTCAACCTATGGAGATACCTAATACCTATACATATAAACAGAACCATGTGCGCCTCCCCTGTCAGCTTCCAAGTCTGTTTTGGAGTATATCAGGTTTAAGCTGTTCTACATCTATATTTTTATATTAACAATAAATGAAATTACTACATGAAATGTAAAAATGTTGCTTGTAGCGATAAATCCGCAGGGAATTATCACCAGATTCCTCAGTTTGTGTCAGGCCAGTTTAGGTGTCTTTCAGCTGATTGTTTTGGCTGTACTCTCAACGAACCAGCTATTTCACAGTGGGAAACAGTGGGTTTCAAGTCTTTATGCTAAGCAAAGCTAAACGTCTACTTGCTGTAGCTTCTTATTTAATTGACAGACATAAGACTATCACTCTTCTCTCTTACTTCAAGCCAGGGTGGACTTTTTCAATATACAAGACCACAATCCTTCCCTATCCTTAACCAAGTGCTTTTAGTTACTTAAAAGTAACCATAAAATGTTAATAATGAAATATGTTGACAGTGAACATGTAAATTAGTTGTATATGAATGTATTCCTCGGAGACATGGTTGTTATAGCATATCACTGTCTGGTTAATGCACTGCATAATGTTCTGGGTGTAGACTATACGTGTAAGTATATATGTATTTCAATAACTGTATACATTGTTTTTTTTCATTTTATTTTTTATGTTACCATACTTTAATACACATTTAGTTATCTGTTCAGTTCCGTGTGTGTTGGGAATGAAGGGAATGCAAACTTTCTTTTCGTTATACTACCTTGTGTGTGTATAATGAGAAACTACCTTGTAATGGCCGAGAGGTTACAAGTACCTCCACCTAGACACGCCATGGGCAGTGTTTAAGATGTAATTTTGTTCTGAAAAATCTACAGTATACTGTAGGTTTTATTTACCTAAAACACCATCACATATAAAGCAACAGATAAAACTGTAATAAACATCCAGACCTTCCAAAAGGCATAGTGCAGTGCTTTGTTCTCTCACAGTGTACTCAGCTGCTATCACACAGTCTTGTGTGGAGGCTAAGTGCTATCATGTGATTTTTCATGTTGGTGCATACTAAGTATCACAGTAATGAGTTAGTTATCACAGGGTTCATGTGACTGATGTAGGAGCTAATCATGATAGCTTGACTCCGAGGTGGTCGGACAGCCTCATACCATATCATTTCCTACAATCAGCAGCCACTTAATATCAAGACATCCACCTTCTAGTACTGCCTGGCAACCTGATGGAGGACCTGAGGAATCAAGACTGATGCTCATTATTTCCACCTGTACTTTTCAAACTATAACCGTTAATAATAAATTTTAATTCAACAGAACTGTTTGGTACAAAGTAATACACTGGACAGCAAGCAAAAAATCCCTCGCCCAGCAGATTGACTGGATGCATAAGCTCAGTCCACAAAGTAATTGGCTGCTGAGGCAAATCAATGCCTCAGATCACAATTGAAGCATGCTCTGCTTGTTTACAACATCTATCATTTGTTCTTATCAAGTGTGATCAGAGCAATTTTCCCTCCCTTAATATAGGTTTGATGGGACAAAGAAAAGCTCAATTCTCAGAGAATTGGAAAACACATTTCCTGTGCTTCGTGGTAACTAAACTGTCAACAGATAAGAGAGTCCATAGTATCAACTCCTGGGTAATTCATCTTACATTTGGGCCGTTGTGTTTTCCTTTGGAACAGCTTGGAAATATGGTTTGAGGCCTTTGCGTAAAATGTCACAGCAAATGCTTCGTCCAAATGCTCAAACAGAGGACAACGTAAGGCAGAACGCAAATGTGTACACTTTAAGCACTGTGCTCTCTCTATCCCCAAATACTCTTAACTTACGTGTAGTGGCGACATAAAAAAAAAAAATGCACACTTATACCCTTGTGTACACTTATATCTGCAAAAGGGCGATGAGCTTCTCGTCCTGAGGCAGCTCTGCAAACTGCTGTAGACAGTAGCGTGAGGTGAGAGAGCAGTGTAGGCCACTTTGTATCATGTCAGCGCTAGCGGTTAGACGCCATCTCCACAGTGTCCCTTGTCACCAATCACATCCTTTTAAACCACCCAGGGAGCTCAACACCCCCCTCACACACACACACACACACACACACACACACACACACACACACACACACACACACACTCCCTTATCTGTCAATGCTGCTTAAATAATGTAATTAATGACTTAATTAACATTTCCATAATCTATTTTAATAAATCTAACACGGCATAATGAGAGTTTCTAACCTCCAGGCAATGGCATATAAAAATTCACAGTGCAGAGCTGCATGGTCAGGGCACTGTCTCTGCGCCCCAACTCTCGCCATGACAGTAAAAGAAGGAGAGGGTGCATATTGTGTGACAGCCTTCTGAAAGGCAGTTCAACCCTGACAAATGTCCTGTGACTTTGTGAATGTGTCCAATAACAGACCTGCAGCGCGAGTGGGTGGGCAAAAAAAATATTATTGTGGATTTTCTAAATGTTGAAAGGAAGCCAGAGTGCAACGGACTTAGTTTGAAATGAGACCTATTAATTGAGGAAGTTCTTAAGTAGAGGAAGAACAAATGAGAGTGTTAAACCTGGACATAATTCAGTGGGTCTCCATTTACATGAATTTGTAGCTTTTAGCACTTGAACCCTAAGCTGCTATACTCTCTTTTCCTGCTTGTACTGTCTAATGACTAAATGTCTTTATAATAGCAGGATAACTTTTTTCCTTAGACAAAAGGCAGGAAACTGAACAGAAACACTACTAATTACCATTAATGATTGGTCTAATGTTAAAAATGGGTGACGAGTTAATAGTTTTATTTCTAAAAAGGCTTAATAATTTCCTAAAACAGCTGGGCCCTGTAGTTTTTAGCAAACATTTTTCAAACAGGACTTAGGGACTGTTTTCCGCTGTGGATTAACACATCTTTGGTGCTCTAGTGAGTATTTACAGCAGCAGGAAAGTGTATGTGAGATCATGGTTCGAATTACGGGGGGGATTGGGGGGGGTCTGACCCCCCTAATTAAGGCTTGGACGCCCTCAAAAGAGGCAAAAACAACAGTTCACGGGGGTCTTTCTTACCTGCATTTGTAAATATTACAATATATTTCTCATATTCATGCCTTATATTCAAGAATCTTGAAATACAATTTCAGACATTAGTTTAATGTCTTGGCTGCCCACATCATTCGCAGCGGCAGCTGTTCCAGTTTAGTGCACCACACGCTGGTGGAGACACCGTAAGTTAATGTCAGTACTTAGCTATCTAGCAGCTTTAATACACTTAACTTTCCTACCTTAAGAGTTTCATTTATTTCACATACACTGAGCCTAAGTGCTCAAATGGAAACTAACATTCACACACTGGCAGAACAGCCGCCAGGGGCAATTCGGGGTTCAGTATCTTGCCCAAGGACACTTCGACATGCAACCAGGGGGTGCCAGGGATTGAACCGCCGACGTTCCAATTAACGGCCAACCCGCTTTAACTCCTGAGCCACAGCCGCCCCCCACCCAACAGATCCAACTATTCCCAATTACCCAACAGTGTATGACTACTGCTTTATTGAACACAGATTACATTGTATTCACAGTCAGCATGAGAGAAATTTTCTAAAAAGAGTATGTTGAAACTTACAACTTCCAACGATAAGAATTAGGAATTAGAGATGATAATGCAGCCTGTATTTTATGGTTGTGTCTTTGGTTGTGGTTTAGCATTGTGTGGGTCTGTGTTTGAGCGTTTTGATGGTCTGCTGTTGTGTGTTGTATTTTGCTCTAGAATACTTGGTGACCTCTGACTACAAAAGCTGTTGTCTGGTATGGGGCACCCATCAACTGGTGGAATGAATTTGATTTATCATCTACAGACTGATGACATTAGTTAAATAAGCGAGGATATTGTAAGCATTGTAAGATTTTAGTTCACTGTCACATGTACCTGGGCTGTACTGGGTTTCCTCTATGAACTGGTAAAAAAGTTGTCATTGTATAATTCGCACCCAGTGTGAGATTGAATGAAAATAAACTACAGTGTGTGCGTGTGTGTGTGTTCAAGGTACTAAAGAAGGATGTCAGCCAGAGCAACAGTGTGGCTCATTGATGTGTTTTCAACAATGGAGCTCTATGGCTCAGAGTAAGAAGATATATCAGGCAACACTTGCAGGATTTGTTGACAATACAAAATATATAAAATATTGGTAATCTTATCCTTTAAGATTTAAGGAACAGAAGAGCAAGATAAAAAACATGGCACTAATAAAGAAAATGACTTCCCTTTATGTTAGTAGTATTCAGTATAGTATTCAGAACTGGCCTATAATGACAAAATTTTACAATTAAATTGCTTTGTAGGAAACTAAACCTACATCTGAAGTTGTGCAGCCATGGCAACTGACAACAGATAACAGAGACCCAGAGGCTCAGTTAGGAGGGTTGCAAACTGCTTTAGCCCCCCTGCCAATAGACTGCCATTATTGCATGTTACCATTTCATCACGAATCACTGTAAATGAACACGAGTACACAACATGGATCCAACACAATAAAAGGTCATTCTGAACTGTTTACTTGTTTGTCTTTGTCTCATTCCTGTTGCAAAGACTACCACCACACCATGTGGTGGGTGAGAGACGAGGGGGTTTGCTCCTTACAAGGACTTCCACCCTCAGGGTGAAGAGTTACTGAGATGCACCCTGACAGGGGGCAGCAGGAGGCTGGCACATCCCAGGCAGTACAAGCACCATGGGGCACGGGTCTGTGAGGCCCACTGATCCTAATAAGGGCACCCACCAACCTTCCTATTGTACCAGTAATAATGTAAGCAACAGTGGACAGGAAACGTGATTAGTGTAGTGGGATACCTCTAATGTATTAGGCCGCATGTTAAGCAGATATATATACAACGAATGTAATGATTGTTTCTGTTCCATATAACATACAGTACCCACAATATGAGGATCTGTGTTTGTTTTGTTTTTTTAAGATTTGGACTTTGAAGCTTCAAAACAACATAAATATGTAATGCAACGTTATTTTGAATGATTCATGCACATTAACAAAGTAGCAGCATTTTAACAGTATAACTGTTAGCATGACAACATTTTTGAACCTCTTTCAACTCAAACAATGAGCAAATACCTGCAGCCGAGATCTGCCAAGAACGTAGCTCGTCTGAAGCTGCTGAAAGTGTTGTAAACAAACCAATTTCCTGTCATAAAATTACAGCTCATTACTAGCATGGATAAGGGCTTCAACAACATAATGATGCAGAAGCACATTACCAGCGCAACCATATTTATTAATTACCAGTTCACTAGCCACATTCCTTGCAAAGGCGGTTAATGGGGGGAAAAAAAGTTACGAGCCTTGTTGAGTTAATTACAAACAGCCTCTCTTATTTTAGTTAAGACAAATACTGGAGGAGGGACAGATGAAGAAACAAAGTTTCATTTTGCTACTGGCAACAAAAGCAGTTTAGTCACATAAAAATGTGGTTTCATTCTCAAAGTTAGGATTATTATTTATCTATTCATTATTTTTTTTAATTCTAAGTAATCCAGCAAGTACTTTTTATTTATTTGCAGCCTGACTGAGTTACTGCTTTAAGCAATTACATAACCTGTATTTGTAATCTGATTACGGTATCCGCCATATGTTGCTTTCTAATCACAGAGTAGGTATTGTTTATGCCAGGAATCTGATGCATTATTTACAAGCTCGATGTTGATAAAAACAGACTGTTCATTTACTAATGGTTTACAGTACCGCAGGCATGATTCCAATTAGCAATATCAAAATGGGAAAGAAGACTAAGTGAAAACAAGAGTGGTGGGGGGCTGTTTTGGGTCGGACAACAGCATGTTTTCAGAGATGATTATTTGGATGACACGGACACTTGCGCTTCTTGTTTTGAAACCCACATAAAAATGACATGTTGCTTGAAAATACTGTTTGTATTTGGCAGATGAAAACACGTCGAAGACGAGACAACAAGACCGAAAAGACCATAATTATTATTTTAATGATTAATATTCTGACAGTGTTTGGCATATTATCCAAAGTTCACACCAAGAGCACATTAAAAACTAAAAAGTTAACAGATATGAAGGTTAATAAATAAAAATAAAACACTCACTTGATCAACAGGATCTCTGACAGCAGACCAAAAGAGGCTGCTGCCACTTTAAAGGTGGTGGGAGGAGGCGGGTTGGTGAAGGCGGTCATCATGCAGTAAACAACATAAGGCACCAGACCCACCAAAACAAACGCAGTGATCAGCACCAGCCATGTCTGCCACTGGAGGCTCACCGACCGCCATGGGGAAGTCCACTGGAGCTGGTACTGGGAAGGAGAAAGAAGAAAGCAAGTTTCATGACATCACCACACAATCACACTGTTGTGTCTACTCACTACTCACTCTTAGACAATAATAAAGATCTAAAGCCACAAACACTATAGAGAGTTTTTAACCATGCTCTCTGGATGGCATTGTCGACCACTTGGTCCTCCACTTTGGTCCAGATTGGAATATCCCAACAACTATTGGGTTGCCAATCGTCTACATGTATCCCTTTTAGGAAGAATTTTAAGAACATACTTTTCATCTGACAAGATCAACTAAGATGGTAAACATTACTTGACAAATATCTGCATTTTAACATTGTCATTCTGAGCATTAGTTCAGATCACAGCTGTGTCTAAGCACAGCCTCACAGAGCTCCTAGCATGGCTGCAGACCATTGCCTTTCACTTCTTTTATTTAGCCTGACATCATGTTGTTAGCTGAAGTCGTGTTAGGACGGGAGGTTGTTTTGTTTTATTTTGCAGTATCTGCCCCACCGACATCATTTTCAAAAAAGATGGAAGGTGTGGAAGGGGTTGCTAGAATCAGTTAATTTGAAGTTTTTCATGACAATTATTTCGGAGTTGACGAACCTTTATGGCTGTGTCAGTCTCATCTAGGCATTAGTGTTGTAGTACTCGAGACCACTTTTTGATGGTCTTGGTCTCGTCTCGGACTCAACCGCCTTTGTACTCGGTCTTGTCTCGGTCTCGGATATTGAGGACTCAGGATTTTATTTCAAGACCAGTCAAGACCATAATTTTAGGAATATCAATAAATTGCTCTTGCATTGTCTGATTTCTTAATATCCTAACTTTGATTGGAAGTAAAATATATTGCTTCAAATGCAACCAATAACCCTAAAACATGTTGTTACCGTTAACGACTGTCACCCCTCCCTGCGATGCTTACGTTGATGTTCAGCTCTTAGTGTTTGTATGTGGGTGTTTTAATGGGAATGTCGATCTTTCAGATCACTTTGAGAACTACCTATGATCTCGTTCCACATTTTATTGCGTGCCATGCAATGCAGGGAACTGGTCTTGGCCTTGACTCAGGCTCGCCCTCCCTTGGTCTTGGTCTCGACTGATCTCAGCCTCTAAAAGTCTTGGTCTTGTCTCAGTCTTGATAAACTCTGGTCTTCGTCTTGACTTTTTCTCGGTTTGGGCGGTCTTGACTACAACACTACTAGGCATGTTGTGATTACTTTCTGATGTTCATTTTTACAGTAGGTAGCTAGCTATTTAGAAAGATGACAGAACCATTTCTTAATCCTGCCCACAAAGCTCTGATTGGTCGACTGTATGTCCGACCGGCTGTGAAAAGATGTGGCCAAATAAATGTCCAATGACAGGCATAGCATAATGTGGTTTGATTTGTGTTCTAAACAAGTGAAGGATGGATCACATGGATCGAATCCAGATTTTGTCAGACTTTATTCGTTAAATAATTTCCTACTTGTCTAAGGCAAGAGTTTTGCCCCCTAAACCCTAACATTACAAAATAATGTGCACTGACAGTATATGGTGACCTGCTCAGTTGGACACAATTTAATGTACTGGCCATTGGGTTTTAAATTGTGTTGTGCGATTCCATCTTAAAACAATCAATACACAGTGAGCTACAGTGGCAGTGAGTAAAGCAGGACAGATTTGGCCCCTATTGTTGTAATACAACCTCACACCTGTCTTTACATCTGCTCCTTTTTTTACCTATGGCTTGGAACTTCAAAAACTGTATAAAACACTGAAACAGTTAAACAGAAAAAACCCCAACAACATGTAAATGCACATACATAAAAACACTGAAGCACGCACGCAGTCATCAAACCAGCATGTAAACTCTGCCTTAAATCCTCGCCAAATATCGCCTTGCTCTGGAGACAAACCAAACCACTCGAACAGCGGTTGATTAGTGTCTGGAATTCATCTGCAAATGCACACTTGCCTTGTCCTCTTTCACGGCTGCTATTCATTAATTAGATTCTTTGTGCAACTGAGCTATCCTCAATGTTTAAGGTTACATCAGGCCCCAGTAAGTGGCTGCCTGATAACAGAATGCATCCATCTTCATTACTCAGCCCTTTCTGTCTAGGCTTGCTCCTCCACAAGTGAGCTATGTCAGTAGGTTCTAAGGAACTGATACATTTCATTGCATTCAGATCCTGAACTTTTGCCTCCTTTGATTATAGTCGCTCTGATGAAATTACTGGGTTGTGGTTTCCACTCATATCGGGTTCTTTTGTGGTGATTTTTCCTTCTCAAGCCAAATGAAAACCAAACACCTTTTTGTGTTAAAAACTCTCTCTATGAATGCATAGTAAGGATTAGGTAAGAAGAATAAACATTACTGCAATTACAAGTCATTTGTAAATTCAAATAATAAAATGTGTTGTATTTAACATGTTGCATTCCATCCTGTTCTGTTGGTTCAGTTGGGTTTGAGTAATTGAAGGTCAGTAAATAGGGTTCTTTTTCAAATGAATCTGGTCTACTAAACAAAACCATTTTAAACATTCAGGCTGATTTTTAACATTACTCTTGACAAGCCATAGATTAGGTTCGCCATCAGGTAATTTTCCTGTAAAAAAATCTATTCAAATTCACTTGGAACACGGCAACTAATAATTCAGAAATGATCACATTTGAAATTGAATTTGATTAAATTAATCATATTTAAATGAAAAGCAAATTTTAACATTTATAAATCTTTTTGCTTTTGGTTTCAAAATTCAAACCAGTTTATTCTATGTTTCTGTTGGTGCAAAGGCTATTAGAGAGAAAGAAAAAAAAATTGTAAGCTTATTCCATCCTTTTTGCCAAAGAAAGCCCAGACATTCAGACAAATGTCTTCACAAACCAAAACACATGTTTTCAATCTTAGGAAATATGAATAGACTCAACTCCCAAGGTAATAAGAGAGCGAATGTGTTGCCACACAGTGAAGGCTTTCTTTTGTTATTTACAAATGGAACCTGATAACACAAGCTATTAAAATTGTACAAAATGAGGTGGTCAGTCCTTAAGATTTGGACGACTGAAAGCAATTGAACGCATTTGGGTGACAATCCTGAAAAGAAACATTTAAGTGATGCCGTTAGTGTCCCATCCATCAGTGGGCCCTCAGCTTTTAGTCATATCAAGGCCGAGGCAGGTTGAATCAGGTTAAAAGCAGCTCAATATGTTTATTGTATTCCCAGATTAACTATCTGTGTAGAAACAGAATAAAGTAACCATACGTAGCCAGACCATCACATGTGTCTTGGCTCCACGTGACTGCATTTTTTGTAAGCAGGTTTTCAGTATTTTGGAGGCTAGTGGTTCAGAGGAAAAGGAGACACAATAGTCCATCTATTCCTTGAAGGAAATCATAATTAACGACACACTAGATGAGAATATGTATCACAGGCCTGGAAAACGTTCCTGCTCTTTTTTGGTGAGGAACACTCTCATCAGAAATAACATTTCCTCTGGACCTAATCTTAAATTCAAATAACACATGGTAATCCAAACACTACATTGAGAGGAAAGCTATAACTTCAAAAGTCAACACACAATACGTTTGTTAATTACATCCTGATGTTTTATGACTATGACCTTTAAACACGATACCAATCAATCAATACAGGAGGGAAGCAGCCTATTGGGAATATTTAGATCCACAGATTGTGAAAGTAGGGCACTATTTATCCAAACACAATCATTATTAATAGACAGACAGTCAACCCAAATACATTTTCTGCATATTTTCCACATTACCCCCTCTCCCTCCAGACGAACAACCACACATTGTCCAGCATGGAGATAATTAATTAACCAGAGCTGTTACACTGGTACAAGGGGACAAAGGCTCAAATATAATATTATCTTCATAAAGTCATGGTCAGACATGTCTGACCTGCCAATGACATAACAATATAACATTCTCTGATATATAACGATAATACAGTAACATAAGAGTTTAAGTACAATGTTGCTTAGGGTGAAACAAAAAACAGAAAAGGAATGAAACAGCACGCCATAGTCAAATTAACTTCTAATTTCATCTAGTTTCATCCTTGTTACTTCTGCTATGCCTGTTATGCTTTGAATTCTAGGATGCAGTTTACAGTGTCAGAGGTGGCACTCAAAATTCTAATTTAACAATGTGTCCCTGATTTCAGGCAGAAGCAGATAAAAAAGCAGCAAAAGACACATATGTCAAGCCTCAAAAGCAGACATCTCATTTTTAGCAAGTGACCATCCCTTTTGCCGTATAAAATTAAAGCTGTTGCTAGCATATTATATCCGTTGTAACTAGCTAGCTAATTAACGTTAATTCTGTGAGCTGGGTAGAAAAATAATCTCTGGCTGGCTTTTTAATGTTTCCAGATGACTGGTTTTATGGTGAGAACCTATAAAAAATTCTGAAATATGTTTTTGATGGTTATATAAGTGCTGTAAATTCGGCAAAAATGCTGCTATCCTAAGCTAACAGGCTAATAGGAAGTATATAAAGAAAAATATTAAACACAGAGGCCAAATTTATGCTTTAGCTTTTGTGTTTTCAAATCTCAGGTAAACTTCCCAGAAAAGAACATTAACCTAAACTAGTGTCATCCAGAACTTGCGCCTATGCACCGACTATGCCAGTCCTCAGAAATACCGTTAATACTATCCTGATCCAGAGACAGAAGGGAAATGACAGGGAAGTGAAGGGACAGTCATTGAGAGAGAGAGAGGGCTGCAAGCCACAAACAGCTGTTTCTACGTGCTTCCCTCATGAATTCCCCCAAAAATTTAGCGCTCTGGTAGTGCTACATTCTTATGTGAGTGCACCAATTAATAAATTTGATAAACACATTCTCTGTTTGGGTTGTGGAATAAGGGTGACGAGATCAACAGAATTGTTATAGCCACAAAGTAACACTCGTCCCCTTTTTGTTTTCTTGTGGTTAGTGGAGGTTACAGTCGCGAGGACATGGAACGTGTGGCTTCAAGCAGCCTCGGCGCGTTGCACAGACAGAATAAAATAAATATAAAAATTAGGTAAAAGATCATGACTTACCTACAGATCCATAGTTGTGTTTCCTAATAACAGACTGGTGACTTCATGAACAAAAATAATTAATTTCAGCTTTGTGTTTTGATTTTCACGTGTATTAATGTTCATTGACACTCAGTGTACCGGTAGCCACGGAGGGTTTCCTTCAATCTCAAACAAATCGCTGTGTCTAAATAGTCTAACATGTAGTATTTCTCTCCCATAGACTTGCACTGAAATGATTTTAAAAAACACGGAACAAAAGCGCATTCCTTATCTGTTCAATACGGGGAACCTCTTTTAGGCTATGTTCAGACTGCAAGCCAAAGTGACCCAAATACAATATTTTTGCCCATATGTGACTCAGATCTGATGTTTTTATAACAGTGTGAACAGGTCAAATCACATAGAATCTGATCTTTTCCAGTTTGGATTTGGGCCACTTTCATATGTGGTCCAAATCCAATACAGATCGGATCTTTTTAAATGCGACACACGGATCGGAATTGATGCGACTTTGACCTCACTCTAGAGCAGCTGTTGACACAGTTCTGCTGTAGACGGAGCCGTGGTGTACGAAAAAGCTTCACAAAAGCCATAATTAAACCTGTGGCTCTCTCTCTTTTCTACCTTGCTATCATCTGCTCACAAATTCCCTTTCTTACAAACTGAAATCCACTGGACAGCGAGCTCTCTTCTGAGTTGTGTGTATGCTACTTGTCCGTGCGGACACAGTGGGGATAGAGAGAGAGAGAGGGAGTGAAACATTAGTGACTTGGGCAGATGAGTTGTACAACACCAGAAACCATAATGAAAAGGACAGAAAGTTGCGAACACTGATATAGGCCACAAATAAATTATAATGTGAACTGTAAAACACAAAAATTGGATCTGGGAAAAAAATCGGAATTGAGCTTTAAGGCCTGCAGTCTGAACATAGCCCTGGTTTCCAATTACGGGCCTATCTGTATTTTATGGAACAGTTGGCTACCCAGTTAAGTTGCTCAGCTATGATTAGACATTCACTGCGGGCGTTTAGCCAACAGCCAATTCCACCTTGAGATGCCAACAAAACATCTGCGCTTGTTTCATGCTTGAGGATTTTATCAGTCATAGTATTGTGTCCTGCGTGGTTTAGCGTCATCATACACATTTCCATAAGCGAGAACTGCCGCTAAAATATTTACCAACCACATATTTCTGGCATTATAACATAAACACCTACTGCAATAGAGATCTCGATTTGTTTTCCTAAACTCAGTACTTAGTAACCTTTAACTGGCCGTTATCGGTGTATCGACAAACTTTAGTTAGATCTCCTAATTGAAGTTGCAACATAAATTAACTGTGTAATGTGGAAATGCCAAGCAGCTCCTGAGACAGTCCCCTGTGTACATGCTGCTTGTTTGCCAACAACAGGGATGAAGTTCTACTTAGCAGGACCGGACTAGAAAGTCTATTAACTTATTAAGATTAAAAGCCTGATGCCTTCCTTCCCTCCCTGCTGACCCTCTGTGGCCCCTTCCCCCGTCTGGCATCACATCTCCAAAGGAGAAAGGTGATTGATGAGAGCCATCAGGCAGCTTGGAATCTCTTCTCTCATTAGACTCCTTATGCATCTAAGCTGTTTCAACACACACTGGGAGAGCAAGGCAGGGGGAAGGGAGTGAGGAGGTGTCCATCCTCTGAGTTTTCAGAAGATAAGTACTTGCACTAAAATATTTACCTTGTATATTAATCTCTGGGAAATTAATTTGCCATTATACTTTCTGCCCCCCCTTCTTTTTTTAAGAGAGTAGTGTGGTTTCCACTCCCCACTATTCATGCTCAGTGAGCTTTCTCTATTTTGATTCACTCATGGGACTACTTGCAAATTAATGTCCCTGAGGAAGCGGTGTTTGGACAGTCAGGGTGGATCCTATCATCGACCACTGAGGCTCTCTTGAGGAGGGTTAGCTGGAGTGGTGGAAAGGAAAGTAAGGAATAGAATGTTACATATGCATATCCCTAAAGCAAACATGCTCAATCACATTAATGCAAGTGCAGCACATTATTATGTACTAATTGCCAATGGATAGTAGCATTACTATAATGTGCTGCTGATTGTATCGCTGCAAACCAAGTGAGGTCCATTCTGTTCAGATAAATTGCCTCATTGTACCTAAGACAATAACCAAGACAAATAGTCAAAATCAATGCCCTCTATGGAAACAATTTAGTTTGTGCTGCAAATGATTCCTGTTCACTTTTATTTTACACATTTTTGAGTCAACAGAAAAGTTTTTGATGAAGCACTTTTGATGAATTAGACCAATAAACAACATGCAATGTAAATAAGGAATAATTACAGACAAATTGAAAATGAAAACAGAAGTGTTTGTGGCATTGGAATTGACCAAAGCGGCAAGAAAAACCCCAAACATTATAGCGACTGGTGCTGAAACGATGATCTCAGTCATCACAGCAAAAGTTACTAACATAATCACTTCCTCTTAAGTGATTGTGCCTACAAAATAAAGTTCGAGAACGTCTTTGCAGCAGTACTTTAAGTTGTGTTTAATTAAGAGCTTTTACTTTGAAAAGGGGGGGGGGCACACTCCTGCATATGCTTAATGTGAACATGTAAAACGATCTCTCTTTTAGCCTTACAAAAAAACAAAAACTTAAGAGCAAAAGTGTAAGGAATGGATTAAACAGTGTTTATTTGCTCTAATGTAAGCTAAATGGATCATATCCAGCTAACTAGTTTACTACCCACAATAGTAACCTAAAAACCCACTGGGAAGTGTTACATCCAAGGTCAAGAGTTAGCATTAGCTCATTTAATTATTTTGTTAGAATGTGAACTGTATGGGAGCCAGTTCTGGATCATACCACATAGGTCAGAGTGTAGGTAGTAATGTTACCTCTAGTTCCTTATTGAATACGGGTGATTTTACATGTACCCAAGTTTTACACATGGCAACACATAGATTAATCCTGTCCTCAAAGGCTTTTAGTATGTACCATGTATTTTTTTTACATGATTCTCGTTTTAAAACCAATCAACTCATGGAGCTAATGTAAGCTGAATTCTCTAGATAGCTACGTCAAGCCTCCAGTCACAGTTGTCATTTCACCCTGCAAAATTGAAGGCCGGTGAGTAGAAATGAAGAGCCTGCTTTTGTCTACCTCTATCTGTTTCAAATATTAACAAAACATTTAAGTGGTAAATGTGGCCGTTATCACTGCAAATTGCATTTGTGGTGTGTGTAAATGGAAAGCTTGACCCACTGAAACTTGGCGAATAGTCAATTGTGGCTGCGTGCATCCTTGTGGGGAAGTGTAAGACAGTGTGAGAGGATGTGCATGGGTGTATGTGAGTGGGAGAGACAGAGAATGCATTGTGTGAAACAGTGCATGTGTCAGAGAGAGAGAGAAAGAGAGAGAGAGTTTGTCTGTGAAGGGTGGGGTTTTGGTCATCTGCCATCGGATAAGATATCCTGACAAGGCAATCAGAGAGAAACAAATTCTGCAGCCACACGGGTTCAACTCTCTCGTTCTTCACCCTGATGAGCTTTTGAAAAATGGAGTGCAGTTGAAATTGGTTTTGTATGAGAGGCTTCAGATCTGTCTCTTGTCAGGATTATTGCCACCTGTCTTCATTGGCTGCAAAGGTCTGTTAATTAATCTGCCTCTACTTCTTAGTGGCCGGAGATGACCGGGTGAACAAGAGGGCTGTCTTACCTCCTCAGCATTGGTGTGTCAAATGTCCAATTCCAAACAAATACACATCTAATTTAGGATAAGACTGCTGTGATGTTAAAATGCTACATGATGTCCTTCCTCTCTAATTTTATGAGTGAAGCTATTTAATTGGATATTTAATTTAATTTAGTTAATGAAAGTCCTGGGGAATTTAGTTTGAGGGACAGCGATATCCCTTCTGATCAATGAAGCTACAAATAGAACTCTCAAGAGATTCTTTCCTGACGGATAGTATCTGTCTCTAACAGTGAAACTGCTTAGTACAGAATATTAATAAATACAGTTACAAACATGAAAATTTGCTCATTTAGAAATATGCAATGTGCTCTATACTATAGGATGGTGATCTGTGGTAAAACATGTCAGCTGATTGATATCAGTAAATGTAAGTGGAAGCCTGCAGTTGAGAACACCAGCATGTGATCCAGCTTTGATTAATTGGACATGGATAGATTAATATGCCAGTGGATACCCATGCCAAGCTCATCAGAGTAAAAGTGTTGTTACACAACCATCAGCTGTGACGTGGCAAATGAGCAGGAGAGTGTAGAGGGATTTACTTGACCAGGACACTCCAAGACCGGTGGCAGAAAACCCCCCACCTCAGTGGAATTCTTTCTTTTGTTGCATGAGGCCCAATCACATTCCCACAGGAACCAGTCATTGGCCCTGCAAAGTGTCAAATTGATCAAGTGTTGCTAGCTGGGATTGTCTGCTGCAGAGTGTCTGCACCTGTGCATTCCTCTAAGTGTTGTGATCCCAGCGATTCTTGAAGTGAAGTTTGAACCTGGCCTGCTGTTTGCGGCTCAGGCGTACCCAGACTTGCCTGGCTGAGAGCAGCTTGTATTGTACACACACTCCTGTCACTCTCCGCTGTTCCTTTGGAATGTAAACCACTAGTGTCGCACCAGTGTGATAGACTGGGGCCGCACTTTTTTTGTTGCAGAGCAGGTGTAGTTTGGGTTTCAGCACTGAAGTACTTCGCCAAGTTACAGCGTGCAAATTATTCAAAAGAACAGTTACTTGGTCTTAACTGCATTTCTTTCCTGAACAAAGAAAATCATCAGATAATGTTCATTACCTATTTCCCCTCTGAATGCATGCCACAGTACCCTTAATCAACAGCACTTTTACATATGTTTGATTAAAGTAAAAATGAGCTGTTGTTTCTCCAAGGACATCTCTTCATGTGAAGAATACTTTTTCTTTGAGCAGATGCTTATATGCAGAACAGTGTTGTTGCCGCCCACAGGTATAATCAACCAGAAAATTAATAATCATTCTGCAGGACTACAATAAATCATTATGCTTTGGACAATTAATAATGGAGGCGAAGCTTGGGATGTCTGATTACAATAGTTACGATGCATATCATCAAGATTTAAATTTAACATTTCACAATAGAATTTTAGACACCAGTGCACATGATACTGATGTTTAAATTTGGCATTTGGGCGTGTCACGGGGTTTGAGGGATGGTGCGTATCTCCATCTACAACTCTAACCAAACTGCTATTACAAAAATTACAGTGCTATACTTTTTGTAGCTATAAATTTACATTTCCTGCACAGTAAGAACAGGCTTGACTAGTGATTAAAGAAAATAAAGTACTTTAAGGAGCATCTCGTCAGACATATTCTGTAAGCATGAGCACATTATGTTTAGGGATTCAAATAGTATATAACATTACCTTGATTGGAAACATAAAATTGAGGGGTGCCACTAGTTGTCCTGTCAGTATTCTCCCACTACTTGTCAAAATAATGGAAAGGTGTTTGATGAACTTACATGAGATTTTCAGCAAACATATAAAGAGGGTGACAGAAAGTAATAAAATGGTCGGTACGGTCCGGCCCGGATTTTAGTGCTGCAATTGATTAAACAGACCATGTTATGCTCTACACAAAACCTGCTGCAGATTATTTGAATATTTATTTAGTTAATAGGAAGTATTTTTTAATTATATTTTTTCTGAAAAGAATAGTTTGGGTTTTTTGAAGTGGGGTTGTACTATATTTTTATTAACCGTAGAACTTTAGCATTCAGCCGCACAAGTGCAACTTGGCTGTGTTCTGTATGTCTGACAGATAGATAGAAAGATAAACGGTACACTTGAATTGATATTGATCTGCTGAACCTTCTTTTAGGTGGCTAAAAGCAGTTGCAGTATACCCTCTCCACCGTAGCACGTTATCGCCTAGCTTTAATGCCAATATTACTCCAAACTGGGAAAGCGCTGACCGCCATCTACTGCATGTAATACACTGACTATGGATAAGTACCTCATACATTCCCACTTAAAATCCCTAACTATCCCTTTAATTCAGAACAGCACCTTATGGTGTCCCGCAGGGAAGTCACTTGGGGCCACTGCTTTTCTTACTTTTTATCAATGATACGGCACTTGTATTCAACAAAGCAAAAATGTAACAATTTTTGCTTATGACACCACTGTTTATACATCATCAACTATGAAATGCAAAGAAAATGATATAGAATGTTGAGAAATTAATTGAACTGGATTTCAAATTGGTTAACCAAAAACTATTCAGTTTTAGGTATTTCCAGTACTAAATACAATTTTGGCTCTACCCATGCACTAAAGAGATAAAATCAATTATGTCTTTCTATCAACCTCTTTAGCACAAGTTAGCATGGCTAAACTTTTGGGCATCGCCCTTGGAGGCTATACAAGCCGTGTTATTGCCTGATCTGGATTACTGATCAGTAATATGTTAAGTACTGCAAAAAGGAGTTGAATAATCTATAGTTAGTGCAGAATAAAGCAGTGTGACTACCATTCTCCAGTAACAGCAAGTTGATATAATGCATGATATGATGCATGTTGATCTTGAATGGTGGAAGCTCATCACAGAAAGTAGAAGCTAGTTAGCCTAGCATGCTAGTGATAGTACTGATTGCCACAAGATGTTACTTTTTGTTTTGTTTTATTTCAACACTGCTGAGTTATCAGCAGCTCCTGCACACTCAGTGCTGTGTTTGTCCTGCATTATACGAAGGAGGGGGTCCAGATAGCGTCAGCGGCCTCTCTTTAATGGGTCCAGTTATGGTGATGGCAAAGTGAGTCAAAACTCACAGGAATAGTTAGTCCTCAGCTATGCATGTCACACTCGGAGTCATGCAGGGTGTGTCCATTGTAATTTAGTGATAGAACTCTTTTTTGTGCCTGCCCAAACAGATCAAAATACAGTGCTTCTTTTTGGTCATTTTGACTGCAAAGGCTCATGCACAACTTTAGTTTCTTGTAGACAGGTGCGTAGGAAGACATATCCATAGGCAAGAGAAGAGAGAACTCCCACACACTTTTGTTGCCATGGTGATAACTAATGGGGATCAAAATAAACAATAACAAGAAACAATACCAGTTTAAGCCCAATTAACAAAAAAAAAAAAGTTGATTTTCAGAGACAAGCTGTAGACTCTGAGGGTCTTGCCTCTCGTCTTGTTTTACAAAATACTACATAAATTATGAATAAGGCAATATTATTCTTTTTTAACTGACAAGCTGGCAGCATCACCTGAAAAGGAACCATACATGCACCACGGCTCCACTTCTGAATAACAACTCCCTAAATGTTTTGCTTTTTTTTTTTTTTTACAGTGCCTTCATAACCCAGGTGTGCAGATGTCTTACATGCTGTGAGGGTAACTAACAATGGCTCCACTTTTCACATCCAGATTTCATGAGTCAAAGAAGAAACACTGAAGAGCACAGGGGTCCAATACCTGAGCGGGTTAGTTAGCTCATTGAGTGGACATAAACTTCCTCCACCTGACAAGTGGTGGGAAGAGGATTAGTTAAACACAGTCTGCCTTGGCTGACTCACACTTTGTGGAATCACAAAGTAATCTCGACGCACATTCACTTAGGAGGCAGCTTGATGATCCCAAGCCAGTGATTTATTCATCTTAGACACGTTGCAAGGCTGTAAGAATTTGTCAAGTTAGAATCCTAATTAAAACTGTTAATCACAGATTCCTGTTTGTTCAGCACTCGAGTGAAATGAAAAATGTGATCAAATTATTCATTGCTCCCTCAGACAGGTAAGTCAGCATAGCCCCAAGCATCAATGTGCCGCAAAAGTTTTTTTTAAAAGCTTATGAAGACTTTAAGCCCTGACTTTTACATTTTTTTGATACATATAAAAACATTAAGTTGACATCAACAATTTAACCACCTGATCAGTTTGGATTTATCTATTTATGTAGATCAGCTGGTTGAGACATCTAGAAATCGGCTCCAGGCAATGAAAAGCATGCAGTGGACTGGATCAAAGTGCATGTTCTGAACTGCTGCTGCTCATACTGAGAGCAGAGCCAAGCCTGGAGCTACATTACACAAAGGCAAAGTGACTGAGGAAAGACCGCTTTATTTTCTCAGCCCTAATATTTCATACTGCTTACATACGTACATTTGGATTCTGTCGCTCTAATGAAATCTCCTCCTGAAACTTACTGCCTTAACTTTTTTGGATTCCTATTGTTATTAAATCACATTATTGTGAAGGGTTTTTAAGCACATGCAAGAAAAACAATGATGATGACAGAATACAGTTTGTTTTGCTTAGCTGTGACCTAGACACCTACACAACTCCTGATCTAACAAACCTATATCCCTCAAGCTTGAAGGAAAGCTGCTGTATTCTCTTAGTTTTGGTGTAGAAAGGGAGACCAGGGAGCACCAAAGATTGTAGAGGAAAGGCCGAGCAATTCTTGTATTACTGCCTGCTGTGAGGACCCTTAAAAACAATGTAGACACCAGCAGGCGGTCAATCTAAAGACCACTAGTGGTCCCCTTTGATGTACAGTAGCTGTGTGATAAAACTCAGAGAGTTAAACCAGGACATTCTCCTCAATGTGTATTGGCACTGTGCACTGATTATATGTTCAAAAACATATTGAATGCACACATGTTGCCATCACTCAAAGGATATATCAAGAGCTGTCAATCAATAAGATTTACTGTCCTGTAAACTCCAGCTGAATCCTCTACTGGGACTTTGCTTTGACTCATAGCTGTGCCTTACAGAATAAGGTGGTAAAAAACCGAGCCCGACTAATAAATTTGGCAGACAATATTAGTTTATGACTGTTAGGGGGGCTCAGGGCAAAAATAAGCTGCTGACCCCCTGCAACGCCTCACACTCTCTGTGCAATATGTACACTGTGTATTTCTATGCAGGAATACTACTGGGCCCAGATTTGTTGTGTTATAATTTGATTAAACACAAAATGAATGAATAAAGACAAACATAATAAAGCAGGATCCACCTTTTGGCCCTGGTCAGTTGCCCACTTTGCCATTTTGATTAATCCAGATTGTGACGGACCACCGTCACTACGGTTGAGTATGCGCTACCTGCCATACCAACGAGCCTGGCTCTTTGGTGTTGCGGTCAAGTTGCATGTTTGGTACCCAGTAGACCAGGGTTTGAATCCGGGTGGGGTGACTGCTCTTGCCTTTCCGTCACACAGATCCATACACATATTGTTATCTGCGTATCTGTTGGCCAGTAAGTAATAATACAGAAATGCCAAAGATAATTTAATAAAATTTTTCATACTGTAAAATGTCCTGCATAGTGTGTTTCTTAGTAGCAAATCTTTAATAACCAAATTTAGGGAATCAATATCAAATATGTTTATGGCATGCATTTATGTTTATGTATGTACTTTTCTTATTTTTTAAGTCTCAAATATGGATTTCATTATCTGCCTTAAAAAACTCAAGTTCTAGTTAAAGATAAGTAAATTAAAGTATAGTAGAGAATTTTTGTTTACATTGTGGGCAGCAACATTACACAAGGGAGACAGATCCCCGCACTTTTTTGTCATTGTGTGGGATGGTCAGATGTCTAGTGTCCCTAACCTTAGACATGACTGGATTAGCTCAAAGGAACAGGGCTACAGTTGAGCCCACTAAAGTTTGCCACCTGTGTAGATTATAAAATGCATTGCATTAGTGATGTTAACACATTTATGTGTTGCTAACGTGATGTATTCAGAGTAAATTCCAGGTAGACAAAAACTGTGGCTATGCCTAATCAGCTTGCATACCCTCTCTGATGCTAAATGCCATTTAAAATGCCACTCTTCTATTATTCAACTAAAATACATACAACAGATGTCCAATAGGGTTAGGTTGTATTCTGCTAAATAATAGCTAAAGTGAGTTGAGGGAAAGGGTTGCTGCAGTTGCAAGTAGCAAGTAGTGGTGGTCAGTGTGAACATGTTTAAAGAGCAGAGAATAATCATTTCAAATTAAATGCACTGCCTTGGGCCAATGCAATTACTGAAATTATGTTTTTAGGTGGTGGGGTTTTTGTTTGGGGCTGACATTACATGTTGATTACTTCTTACTACTTCCTCCAGTGTGACATCCTGCTTCTTTCACTATAGAAACAAGGCAACTGTAAAACTGTACAAGATAGGACTTGTTCTCGTCACCACCATCTATAAAGAAACCAAACACATACAGTAAGAGACATGAGGGGCCTGACGCTGCACCCTAAGTGCCTATGATAAGATAGAAAGCATTACCTCATGCCACGGTACATCTGTGTGCACTATCAACATGCAGGTTAATCTCTGTAATTCCACAGCAGTTTCTGGTCTCTCCCAACATGGCTAAAAGCCATTCCAGTGAAATGTAAAACTATAAAAAAGGGCTAGATTGACATATCTGGGGTAAGTCTATCTAGGCCGTAGTCTACACTAGATAGAAGTCCTGAAGAGCATCGAGATGTGAAACTGAATACAGTGACATCATGCTTATTGATATCACTTTAAGCAGGGCCCTTTAGCTTTGTCTGAATGCTTATTTGGCTTCTTACATGCTTTTTACTAGTGGAGTTCTGATCTGGACAATAAAGATGTTATAAACTAAAGGCTTGTTTTGCCCATATGCTGAAGTCATCTATCTCTTACAAGGAAAATAGTTCCCTTTTAAAACAAATGCTGTGGTCTGCACCGGCTCTGTACAGACTCCAGATTATTCTCTAGAGTTTCTGGTGTTTTCCTTAAACTGCCTATGAGTAGGATTTTGTCAAGTAATAGTGGAACTATAATAAAATACACTGTGGTAGATAACAAACTGTCTAGGATTTTGCCTCATGACTTTATCATGGACAAAACCTCTGTAAAATATGAAATTGTAATCTTCTGAGCTGGAATATTCTGTTCTGACTGAAAATCATGATGTTCATCATCATGAATAAAGACGATTATGCAAAAAGATAAATATTTATTTATGAAAAAATAAGAAGAATCACAAAATGTATTTTCTAAATATTTGGAAAATATCTACAGTGGGTACGGAAAGTATTCAGACCCCTTTAAATTTTTCACTCTTTGTTTCATTGCAGCCATTTTCCAAAAATCAAAAAAGTTAATTTTATTTCTCAGTAATGTACACTCAGCACCCCATCTTGACAGAAAAAAACAGAAATGTAGAAATTTTTGCAAATTTATTAAAAAAGAAAAACTGAAATATCACATGGTCATAAGTATTCAGACCCTTTGCTCAGTATTTAGTAGAAGCACCCTTTTGATCTAATACAGCCATGAGTCGTTTTGGGAAAGATGCAACAAGTTTTTCACATCTGGATTTGGGTATCCTCTGCCATTCCTCCTTGCAGATCCTCTCCAGTTCTGTCAGGTTGGATGGTAAACGTTGGTGGACAGCCATTTTCAGGTCTCTCCAGAGATGCTCAATTGGGTTTAAGTCAGGGCTCTGGCTGGGCCATTCAAGAACAGCCACGGAGTTGTTGTGAAGCCACTCCTTCGTTATTTTAGCGGTGTGCTTAGGGTCATTGTCTTGTTGGAAGG